>NW_026606583.1:365000-447500 GCF_029890125.1 Rhinichthys klamathensis goyatoka
TTTTTCATAAATAGATTAAACGTTGGGTGCGGACCTTCATCGTCAGGCTCTGAAGCACGCCGAGTTTGGCCAAGGAAAGCAAAAGCGGCAGGGTTTGGAAGAGTCCGGGAGCAAGCAGTGTCACTTCTCCAGTGTTTTCGCTTAGGCATAGCAGCCACGAGTGCCTTCTAAAATGCTGTCTTGGCAGCGGTGGGATTCGAACCCACGCCCCCGAAGAGACTGGAGCCTTAATCCAGCGCCTTAGACCGCTCGGCCACGCTACCTTGTGAGGGCACCTTCCGTGGTCCATTTTCGACAATTTTTTCTTTTAATGTCTCTCTTCTCCACAGTTAAATCCGTCGAAATTCTACGTGCCTTGAAGGAGCACCTCGACAGGTGGAAAGGCCTCCTAAATACAGGGGGGACGCAGTTACACTCCTGGAGGCCCCCCTCCCTGCAGATTGCAATTCCATCTCTAATCAAACACACCTGAATTACCTAATCAAAGCCTTTGGGCCATCCTCCAAAATGGCAGCCAGCTTTGTCGCAGTTAAACTTAAAATCATGAGGTAGCTGTCAGATCACCAAAAAAATCTCAATGAGTCAAATTGGCTAACTCCATCATTATAGACTAGACATTTGTTATTATTATGTTTAAATTCATTTTTGAAGTGACATTATTACCGTCCCTGATTCAAGAGGGTGCAGATTTTCAGCCGCTTTTGCGCCTTTTCGGATCACTCTTAAGGTGTCTGGCCCTCTTTAAAATCACTGCTGGCAGCGGTGGGATTCGAACCCACGCCCCCGAAAAGACTGGAGCCTTAATACAGCGCCTTAGACCCCTCGGCCACTCTACCCTGACGTGGCTCGATTCGTGGGCCGTTTTCGCCAACTTTTTCTTTTAATGTCTCTCTTCTCCACAGTTAAATCCGTCGAAATTCTACGTGCCTTGAAGGAGCACCTCGACAGGTGGAAAGGCCTCCTAAATACAGGGGGGACGCAGTTACACTCCTGGAGGCCCCCTCCCTGCAGATTGCAATTCCATCTCTAATCAAACACACCTGAATTACCTAATCAAAGCCTTTGGGCCATCCTCCAAAATGGCAGCCAGCTGTGTCGCAGTTAAACTCAAAATCATGAGGTAGCTGTCAGATCACCAAAAAAATCTCAATGAGTCAAATTGGCTAACTCCATCAGTATAGACTAGACATTTGTTATTATTATGTTTAAATTCATTTTTGAAGTGACATTATTGCTGTCCCTGATTCAAGAGGGTGCAGATTTTCAGCCGCTTTTGCGCCTTTTCGGAGCACACTTAAGGTGTCTGGCCCTCTTTAAAATCACTGCTGGCAGCGGTTGGATTCAGACCCACGCCCCCGAAGAGACTGGAGACTAAATCCAGCGTCTTAGACCCCTCGGCCACGCTACCCTGACTTGGCTCGATTCGTGGGCCGTTTTCTGGGCATTTTTTTTTTCATAAATAGATTAAACGTTGGGTGCGGACCTTCATCGTCAGGCTCTGAAGCACGCCGAGTTCGGCCAAGGAAAGCAAAAGCGGCAGGGTTTGGAAGAGACCGGGAGCAAGCAGTGTCACTTCTCCAGTGTTTTCGCTTAGGCATAGCAGCCACGAGTGCCTTCTAAAATGCTGTCTTGGCAGCGGTGGGATTCTAACCCACACCCCCGAAGAGACTGGAGCCTTAATCTAGCGCCTTAGACCGCTCGGCCACGCTACCTTGTGAGGGCACCTTCCGTGGTCCATTTTCGCCAATTTTTTCTTTTAATGTCTCTCTTCTCCACAGTTAAATCCGTCGAAATTCTACGTGCCTTGAAGGAGCACCTCGACAGGTGGAAAGGCCTCCTAAATACAGGGGGGACGCAGTTACACTCCTGGAGGCCCCCTCCCTGCATATTGCAATTCCATCTCTAATCAAACACACCTGAATTACCTAATCAAAGCCTTTGGGCCATCCTCCAAAATGGCAGCCAGCTGTGTCGCAGTTAAACTCAAAATCATGAGGTAGCTGTCAGATCACCAAAAAAATCTCAATGAGTCAAATTGGCTAACTCCATCATTATAGACTAGACATTTGTTATTATTATGTTTAAATTCATTTTTGAAGTGACATTATTGCTGTCCCTGATTCAAGAGGGTGCAGATTTTCAGCCGCTTTTGCGCCTTAGACCAGCGCCTTAGACCGCTCGGTCACGCTACCTTGTGAGGGCACCTTCCGTGGGCCATTTTCGCCAATTTTTTCTTTTAATGTCTCTCTTCTCCACAGTTAAATCCGTCGAAATTAGACGGTTTTTAAAGAGGGCCAGACACCTTAATGGCGCTTTTCCACTGCTGGTACGGCTCGGTTCGGCTCGGTACGGTGCGACTCGGCGCGGAACTGTTCGGCTCGCTTCGCTTTACCACTGCGTGGTACGACTCGACTCGGTACGGCACGGTTCGGTTCGCTTTAGCTCGGTTGCTTTTCCACCGCAGTTAGTACCTCTAGATAGTCCATAAAAATAAAAAGCGTCCATTCAGTAAACGGGGCGCGGCGATTAGGACGGGGGTTGGCGGACGAGCGCGCTGACCCCCCGAAATTTTTGGGGGGTCGGCCGACGCCGCAGGCCGACCCTCCCCGGGCGCCCGACCCACGCGGGCAGGGTCGGGGTGACCCGACCCCCTCAGGGCCCCGACGGGAGTGACCCGAAGCCCGAGGCCACCCCAAGCAGTTCTGCCTTCGTCCTTGGTGGGGCGCCACACGTGCCCCGTCCCGCTAACCCATTATTTGTCCGATTGACCACTAGAGTGACCAGACCCCCCCCACCCCCGTCCCACTAACCCACTTTTTGTCCAATAACCCACTATATGGCGGAAATGCCCCCCCATCACGCGCCCTAGCCCGTGCTTCTAGCTCCCCCACGGTCCGAGATACGGGGCCCAACAGAAAAGGGTGCACTTCAGAAGGAAGGGTCCCAGAGGCTCGGGACTCTGGGGTCTGAGAGGGCCCCTAGGGACCCCTCACCACCCCAAAGGACGATCCGCTGGGACTCGTCATTTCCGAGATATTGACCGTTTTGTCCAAAAGACCCTTATGTATAAGTGGGTGTATCTTGGGGGTGGAGCCGAGTTGGAGCTCCAAACTCCGGGTGGGAGTAGGGCCCTTTGGGTCCCTTCGGAACCCACCGTCCCCAGCTTCTAGGTCCTTCCGGTTCCGAGATACGGCAACTTCCTGTCCAGCTTTGACCGGGTGTATCTCGGGAACAAAGCCGAGTTCGAGCTCCAAACTCGGGGTGTGGGGAGGGCCGATGGGTCCCCTTCAGACCCCACCGTCCCCAGCTCCTAGGTCCTTCTGGTTCCGAGATACGGCCACTTCCTTTCCAGCTTTGACCGGGTTTATCTCGGGAACCAAGCCGAGTTTGGGCTCCAAACTCTTGGTGTGGGGAGGGCCCATGGGTCCCCTTCAGACCCCACCGTCCCCAGCTCCTAGGTCCTTCTGGTTCCGAGATACGGCCACTTTCTTTCCAGGTTTGACTGGGTGTATCTCGGGAACCAAGCCGACTTGGAGCTCCAAACTCTGGGTGTGTAAAGGTACCCATGGGCCCCCCAGGACCCCAGAGTATGGAGCCCAAAGTCGGCTTGGTTCCTGAGTTATGCCCGGTCAAAAAGTGCTAAGAACTAAGCCGGGTAGAGCAACTGTCCGCGAAGCCTATATTTGGTACAATGGAATAAATGCTACGTGGGATCATCCCAAGAAGCCACTATTTGTTCAATAACCCACTATTTTTGTAAAATACTAACCCCGCCCTTCATTCAACAAGCTGCAATCGGACAGAATCCCACGTGCCATCGATTGAATGGGGATTCAGAGAGTTTCTCTGATAGACATTTGAATTAAAGTTGCTGTCATGATGAAAACCATTTTACTGCACTCAGGGGCCTCCCCTGAGTCCGTAGCACCAAGTCCCATCCCATAATTCCATTGACCGCGAAACCACTATTTTTACAATGGAACAAATGCTACGTGGGATGTCCATAGCTCTGGTCAGGAAGGGTCTAGAGCCTCCATTTTTGCACTCAGGTCTAAGTCCCATCACCCTCTAACAGAATCCAGAGTTTCAAGAAGATTGGAGAAACTCAAAATCTCGACCCGAAAAAACCGACAGGGGGTATGGTATATGTTATATCCCTGTCGGTTTTTTCGGGTCGGAAAAAAAGGTTTCTCCAATCTTCTTGAAACTCTGGATTCTGTTAGAGGGTGATGAGACTTAGACCTGAGTGCAAAAATGGAGGCTCTAGACCCTTCCTGACCAGAGCTATGGACATCCCACGTTGCATTTATTACATTATAAAAAAATAATGGGTTCGTGGTCAGTGGAATTATGGGATGGGACTTGGTGCTACGGACTCAAGGGGGGCCCCTGAGTGCAGTAAAATAGTTTTTATCATGATTTGGAACTTTCATTAATATGTGTTTCACAGAAAATGTGTCCCATCCCACGTAGAATTTATCTCAGTACCAAAACGTGGTTTCAAGGACACCCATTTTAATGCAAACTAAACACTGAAATGACTTGAAAATTAGTGAGATGTGTTCAGTGGAGTGTGCTTAGTACAGTAGAGGTGGTTGGGCCTGAAAAAGTAGTTTTTAATCATCTGGAAGTCCCGTTGGAGACATGGGTGACAGCCATTTAACCACTGAACGTATGGGAATGTTTGTTTTTCTCGAATATCTCAAAAACCACACGGCGAAAAAATTTCAAACTCGGGTCGTCTGTAGGCCTCGAGGAGCCCTATCCAATGAGCCCACTCCCGTCCCCGAGGGCCTCGGGGCCTGGGAGTTACGTCCGGTCAAAGTCGCAGCTTTGTCGGCTTATATCTCGAGAACCCCTGGCTCAATGTTCCCCAAACTCTATTAGATTGTAGTGCTGGACGGGCTCTTTCGAATGAGCCCACCCCCGAGGTCCAACTCGCCCGGGTCCCCGAGTTATAGCCGTTCAAAGTCGGGGGACCCAGCGAACGGCAAACCACTAGGGGGCGTCCCCGCGGCCCGCCACCGCCCTGGTTCGAGTCGGGGCCCCCGTGGGACCTCCTCACCCCAATTTGAGCTCTCTGGGTCTTCGCGTTCCCGAGATATGAGCGATTTTGTTCCCGAGATCGTGACGTCATCAGCGGGCGCCATGTTAGAACGCGCCCGACGGTTTTCGGCTAATATCTCCGCGAAAACACGGCCAAAATTCATAATTTTTTATCATTCTTTTCAGCTCAACTAGACGGTTCCAAAGAGCCCAGCCACGGCCGGATCCGTTGCGTTTTCGCTTAGATAAATGTGTATTTTCATCTCCATCTCTGGCCCCCGGGGGCCCACGGGGCCGTGGGTGGTCTCAAAGTAAAGGTCTCGTCCCCCTCTAAACGAGTTACAATTTTGGTGTCCGTAAGACCCAGTGGGACATCACAAAAAATTAATACGTCGCTGCTCACATCAGTCACCAAGCACAATCAATGGCCTCATCACAAACGGGGGTTGGGAAACGCTTAGAAAGCGGCTAGGGCCCTCAAACTCGGGGGCCCCACTCAGGGACGGGAGACGACGGAACTCGCCGAGTTTCGGGCTCCTGCGACCTTCCGTCTCCTCACGGGAGCGCGTTCTGTCGGTTTGACCTTTTTGACCCCGTGACGTGTTTTTCACCCTTTCGACCGCCGAACGAGGCCCCAGGGCCACCAAACTTTTAGGGCCGCACCAGGGGGCCGTGGCGAGAAGGAAAATGGCGTCCCCTAGTCGATCGGACGTTTCTAAGCGAAGTCCGCGAAACCGTTGTGGTGATTCATTTAATGGGCGAGTGGGATTTTCATGGAAAGGTCCCAGGGGCCCCAAATTCGGCACGGTGACCCCTGGGCCCGCCCCGAGCGACGTACCGAAAGCACCGGGCCCTAGAGTAAAGGCAAATATATTTTAGCCTCTATGCAAAATCTCTCCCTCGAGGCTGTTTCACTCTCACACTGAAAGAGCCTTTCAGGCCTTTAAATGATTTGATGGCGGGGGAGGGGCGATTTTTTGCAAAGGCCCTCGAGTTCCAGGATTCGGGGCCCCGCGTCAGGGGCCCCTGGAGAGTCGGACTCCAAAGTCCCGGGGTGCCACGACCCTCCGTCTGCGTACAGGGGCCATTTGCAGGCATGTCGGTTTTGGCCACTTTTTCGGCATTTTCGGCCAAAATGGCAGCCAGCTGTGTCGCAGTTAAACTCAAAATCATGAGATAGCTGTCAGATCACCAAAAAAATCTCAATGAGTTAAATTGGCTAACTCCATCATTATAGACTAGACATTTGTTATTATTATGTTTAAATTCATTTTTGAAGTGACATTATTGCTGTCCCTGATTCAAGAGGGTGCAGATTTTCAGCCGCTTTTGCGCCTTTTCGGAGCACACTTAAGGTGTCTGGACCTCTTTAAAATCACTGCTGGCAGCGGTGGGATTCGAACCCACGCCCCCGAAGAGACTGAAGCCTAAATCCAGCACCTTAGACCCCTCGGCCACGCTACCCTGATGAGGCTCATTTCGTGGGCCGTTTTTTGGCCATTTTTTTTTTCATAAATAGATTAAACGTTGGGTGTGTACCTTCATCGTCAGGCTCTGAAGCACGCCGAGTTCGGCCAAGGAAAGCAAAAGCGGCAGGGTTTGTAAGAGACCGGGAGCAAGCAGTGTCACTTCTCCAGTGTTTTCGCTTAGGTATAGCAGCCACGAGTGCCTTCTAAAATGCTGTCTTGGCAGCGGCGGGATTCAAACCCCCACCCCCGAAGAGACTGGAGCCTTAATCCAGCGCCTTACACCGCTCGGCCACGCTACCTTGTGAGGGCACCTTCCGTGGGCCATTTTCGCCAATTTTTTCTTTTAATGTCTCTCTTCTCCACAGTTAAATCCGTCGAAATTCTACGTGCCTTGAAGGAGCACCTCGACAGGTGGAAAGGCCTCCTAAATACAGGGGGGACGCAGTTACACTCCTGGAGGCCCCCCTCCCTGCAGATTGCAATTCCATCTCTAATCAAACACACCTGAATTACCTAATCAAAGCCTTTGGGCCATCCTCCAAAATGGCAGCCAGCTGTGTCGCAGTTAAACTCAAAATCATGAGGTAGCTGTCAGATCACCAAAAAAATCTCAATGAGTCAAATTGGCTAACTCCATCATTATAGACTAGACATTTGTTATTATTATGTTTAAATTCATTTTTGAAGTGACATTATTGCTGTCCCTGATTCAAGAGGGTGCAGATTTTCAGTCGCTTTTGCGCCTTTTCGGAGCACACTTACGGTGTCTGGCCCTCTTTAAAATCACGGCTGGCAGCAGTGGGATTCAAACCCACGCCCCCAAAGAGACTGGAGCCTAAATCCAGCGCCTTAGACCCCTCGGCCACGCTACCCTGATGAGGCTCGTTTCGTGGGCCGTTTTCTGGCCATTTTTTTTTCATAAATAGATTAAACGTTGGGTGCGTACCTTCATCGTCAGGCTCTGAAGCACGCCAAGTTCGGCCAAGGAAAGCAAAAGCGGCAGGGTTTGGAAGAGACCGGGAGCAAGCAGTGTCACTTCTCCAGTGTTTTCGCTTAGGCATAGCAGCCACGAGTGCCTTCTAAAATACTGTTTTGGCAGCGGTGGGATTCGAACCCACGCCCCCGAAGAGACTGGAGCCTTAATCCAGCGCCTTAGACCGCTCGGCCACGCTACCTCGTGAGGGCACCTTCCGTGGGCCATTTTCGCCAATTTTTTCTTTTAATGTCTCTCTTCTCCACAGTTAAATCCGTCGAAATTCTACGTGCCTTGAAGGAGCACCTCGACAGGTGGAAAGGCCTCCTAAATACAGGGGGGACGCAGTTACACTCCTGGAGGCCCCCCTCCCTGCAGATTGCAATTCCATCTCTAATCAAACACACCTGAATTACCTAATCAAAGCCTTTGGGCCATCCTCCAAAATGGCAGCCAGCTGTGTCGCAGTTAAACTCAAAATCATGAGGTAGCTGTCAGATCACCAAAAAAATCTCAATGAGTCAAATTGGCTAACTCCATCATTATAGACTAGACATTTGTTATTATTATGTTTAAATTCATTTTTGAAGTGACATTATTGCTGTCCCTGATTCAAGAGGGTGCAGATTTTCAGCCGCTTTTGCGCCTTTTCGGAGCAAAAAAGAGACTGGAGCCTAAATCCAGCGCCTTAGACACCTCGGCCACGCTACCCTGACGAGGCTCGTTTCGTGGGCCGTTTTCTGGCCATTTTTTTTTTCATAAATAGATTAAACGTTGGGTGCGTACCTTCATCGTCAGGCTCTGAAGCACGCCGAGTTCGGCCAAGGAAAGCAAAAGCGGCAGGGTTTGGAAGAGACCGGGAGCAAGCAGTGTCACTTCTCCAGTGTTTTCGCTTAGGCATAGCAGCCACGAGTGCCTTCTAAAATGCTGTCTTGGCAGCGGTGGGATTTGAACCCACACCCCCGAAGAGACTGGAGCCTTAATCCAGCGCCTTAGACCGCTCGGCCACGCTACCTTGTGAGGGCACCTTCCGTGGGCCATTTTCGCCAATTTTTTCTTTTAATGTCTCTGTTCTCCACAGTTAAATCCGTCGAAATTCTACGTGCCTTGAAGGAGCACCTCGACAGGTGGAAAGGCCTCCTAAATACAGGGGGGACGCAGTTACACTCCTGGAGGCCCCCCTCCCTGCAGATTGCAATTCCATCTCTAATCAAACACACTTGAATTACCTAATCAAAGCCTTTGGGCCATCCTCCAAAATGGCAGCCAGCTGTGTCGCAGTTAAACTCAAAATCATGAGGTAGCTGTCAGATCACCAAAAAAATCTCAATGAGTCAAATTGGCTAACTCCATCATTATAGACTAGACATTTGTTATTATTATGTTTAAATTCATTTTTGAAGTGACATTATTGCTGTCCCTGATTCAAGAGGGTGCAGATTTTCAGCCGCTTTTGCGCCTTAGACCCAGCGCCTTAGACCGCTCGGCCACGCTACCTTGTGAGGGCACCTTCCGTGGGCCATTTTCGCCAATTTTTTCTTTTAATGTCTCTCTTCTCCACAGTTAAATCCGTCGAAATTCTACGTGCCTTGAAGGAGCACCTCGACAGGTGGAAAGGCCTCCTAAATACAGGGGGGACGCAGTTACACTCCTGGAGGCCCCCCTCCCTGCAGATTGCAATTCCATCTCTAATCAAACACACCTGAATTACCTAATCAAAGCCTTTGGGCCATCCTCCAAAATGGCAGCCAGCTGTGTCGCAGTGAAACTCAAAATCATGAGGTAGCTGTCAGATCACCAAAAAAATCTCAATGAGTCAAATTGGCTAACTCCTGTTGAGTCAAATTATATAAAATAGAAGTATTTATTCTTGCAAGAATAGGAGCAGTCTAATACACAGTTGTTACCCTGTGCAGAAGAGTGACACCCCCCAGACAGACTGAACTAGCTTTTATCTTAGTTTCAAGGCCTTCTTCCCCCCAGAGCCTTCCTCCCAGTAGTTTTCCATAGACGTCACTAGTTGGCCCACTAAGCTCCCCTGCACTAAGTGGCCTTCTGACATCTAGGTCAGAGGTCCTTGTTCGTCTGTTCTCTGGAGTGTCTCCCTCTTCTGCCTCCCCAGGTACATAAACAGAATCCTCTCTCACTACAAGTGAGAGACACACATGTGACATTCTTTGAATCATCTATATTTTACTAAAGATCAATGAATATAATTAAAATTGCCACTACAACTCCTCACTTTTTATCATTCTGATTACCCATAATCACAATAATAAACAATAAAACAAATTTTAAGTCATATCATCACACTTATACTCTTCATCTCTGATTTTTTGCATAAATGATCACTCTCCTTGAACCTGTGAAGAAAAGTTTAGAATGAAGAAGCATAAGGCTGTTTTTGTGGGGGAAAGGCCCCGTAATATTTTAGCTAGCAAGTAAACATTTTTACGACGCCGGGCTAAGCGAGAAATCACTGTTCCTGCGCTCCTGTAAACAGACCCTCAGTCACGCCAGTAAGGAAAAAGGTAGTTATAACATAGTAAGGAAACAAACAGATAAAGTATAATAAAAATCACTCAGTTTCAAACCCTATCTTTGTACGCCATCTCGTAACACGGATGACCGCTGCTTGTAACCTTCTTTAAATCTTTTGCCCTTAATCTTTCTCAGAAAATAAACAAATAGAAGAAAAACAAACAGAACATACATTTAACACATATCTCACTGTAGCTCCCGCTACCTGTATCGTCGCATAATTTTGTTCATCCTTGGGATAGACTGTCATTTTCACCAATTGAACAGACAGCATGTTTCACCTGTCACTGTAATCATATTCCCCCATGAATAACAAAATTATTAGAATAACAATCCTAACTCCTATCATTAAGCCTTTTCCATTAATCTACACCCATCTCCATATTTCACCTCGGTTTTCCTAACCATATTTTGTTCACTTCTAATTCAATTTAGTAAGCTCTATTTAATGCCATATTTAACAAAATCTAACCAGAGAAGTCTTATAATTTTGTCCATTCTTCTAACCAATGCAGTTGTTCAATATTAACTCTAATATTTCCATTACAGACACAATCAATATATTTTCTACATTTACAATCAAATCAATACCTAGTTTGATTCAATCAAACAAAATCATCACGAAAACAGATTATTCTGTTAAACTTAAACCATCAGTTGTGTTGATCATCTCGTTCGCCCCATGGACGTTCCGTGTTCTTTTACCTTTAACTTTCAATTCAAACATGCTGTGGTTCTACTTAATAAGCTTCAACAATTATCCCTACAATTTACATTAATTAATAGATCTTCTCTTCCCAAAAACATTTTCCTTAAATATTTCCTAATGAATAAGTAACCAATCAAATCTTTTGATCTACTGTATATCAATACTAAGCCCTATTTTGATTTAATCAAATAAAATCCTCAAAATAATCACAAAACCACATTCTTAAACCATTAGTTGGTTCACATCCTCCTCCAGGCGTGTTGATCATCTCGTTCGCCCCATGGACTATGGGATGGTTGTGGCCTGTTGGTGTAGGTGAGAGGCTTGGACCCAGGTGTCACACTCTCCAACCATTTTCTGATCCTTATAAGGTTTTCCCTTATATCACGACCGCACCCCCACTGGAGTGAACTTTCACCTGTGAATGGAGACCTTAAGTATTTTGTTAGTGGCCGCTTGTCTAGCAGCTCGTCCCCTTTGGTGTGACCTGTGGAATCAACAACCTGAAACATTATCTCCGGATAATTTCTTGCTCACTTAATAGCACTCGGGGTCCTTTTACCCTGAAAAACACTCAACCCCTGTCCTCATGTCCACACAATATTTATACATTTGGAAGAGAATTAGTTCTGTTTGATCCAATCCATCCTGACATTCTGTAAAAGGAAAATTTTAAGTTATGCGCTGCGCAGGTGTAGCACCTTTCTGCCACAATAATAACCCAGGCCAGGATAGTTAGCCAAATTCATCCATAACCATCATTTTATTGGCACATGTTGCCCTGTCTCCCAATCCTGCATGCTCTCTGTAAAGAGAAACAAATTTCGAGGTTATTGTCAGATAGTAAAGTACGTAGTTTCTTTTGTCTACTGTTCTCCCGTGGCCTTCGATGCCCTGGCGTTTCCTGTTGAAACAATCTTTGTTATTGGTGTGTGCACACTCACAGACATCAATTTTGTTAGGCAGAAAAAATGGCTTCTTTCAGGGCTTTTATCAAATTACCCCTAGTGTTCTCCCAACATTTATTCAGCAACTGTGAACCCCTTAATAAACCATATTTGGCAATTGTTATACCATCTCCCTCTTGATGCACGACACACCTCGAGCATCAATTTAACATAACATTTAACATAGTGTTTTTATAAAGTTTGCCATCAACACTAACCCAAACGTTGTCCTTCAGACAAATTCCCTCCAGACATCTTTCTCTGCCTCTGAAACAAAAATATTACATTCTTCACTTAAAGCCACAATCTCATCTTCTTATCGAAGTATTTGAAAGGCAACGGCCCTCAGTCTCACAGCGAATCTTGCTTTTCAGGCCTGTTGTTTGGTCTCTCAAGTCAGTCATCTACAAACATTTCCAAAGTCATCAATTTTCCCTATCAGGTCAAGTCGTGCTGTACAGACTTGGTCAATGTCAGTCAATCATTTCTCCCCCTTTGTTCACAATAATCATAAATGTGAGAGGCTCTCTTGATAATTTCATGTTGACTTAGCCAATATGTCACTTTGTTGTTTCCCTCAAATCTACAACATTTTCATTTATCTCAGCCCATGCCAGATGTTGATCTACAACTACACAATTCCAATTTACTTAAACTGATCTTCAAATCTACATTATGTATGACAAAAGTATTACTACCAGACAGAGCTTGATGGCCAATCAACTTAAAGCTTGTCCCATGTTCTGTATTGTCTTTTCATCAGAATTATCAGCTTCTTTAAAATTTGTCATTTGCCTTAACCCATCTGTAATGATAAACTCATTCCAGAGGTTAATGACGCAATATACACACCATTCAGGCGGAATATTAGTGCCCCAAACTAATACATACAAGACATAAAGTGCTGTCACCATCACACACACTCATACTAGACACACATATGTTAACTGCTCATTCTCAATGTTCACTTTTCTTTATATTATTGCTAAAAGATTTAAATTTTAAATAAGATTTTAACCTTTCCATTTTTCCTGTAGCTTCTACCTAATTTTACATGGTATCTTAACCACTTTCAAAGCACGTCTTGTTCATTATTCATTTGATTTTTAGACAAGTCAGCTGGGTTGTTTTGTTTCATTATCATTATTTTGCTTCAGCTTGCTCTAGCAGGCAGATAACAGAAAGACAGACACAGTTACCATCCCTTCCTCCAACTCAGGCAGTCTCTCTCACTATAAATAAATTTCTAAGACTGTAACTTATATAAAATGTAATATTAAATTCGTTACACTAATCTTTGACCATTCACCTTTGTTATCCAGACTTTTCTTAAATCTACAAGAGCTGTCTTCATCTTTAGCCACCACCATGTCTAACGACCTTCAGGAGTTAAAACTATGTCATAGACCTATTAGTTCAAAATCAACACTATGATTTTCCTTGCCCATAAGGCAAACCAGTACATAAAAAGTTTTGCTACTGTCTCCACAACAACTAATGGGAATCACTTCATGGCCTCAGCTGGCTCTTGAAAGCCCACTCCTGTTAGCCCTTTATCTATAATCTCCATCAGGGTGTTTTCCCCTGGCATATTTGCAGACGCTTGTCACAAATAAAAAAAACAAGCCATACAATGAATGCGGTTTCTGGTGATTGGTATTAGAGGAACACTCACGTTTCTGGGTCAGACTGCCTGTAACTCCTCACAGCTCATCCGCCCTAACGATAAAGGATGCTGCTGGCCTCACAGTCATCCGCTCCACTCTCATACCTTTCTCACATAAACACCTCCATCTTGAGATGCCAGTGACTTTACGTGATCCACTCTGGCTTGGGTTGCCCCCTGTCTGGCCAATAGAAGGTCTTACCCGTCATAGAGATGGTCACTCGTGCCCACTGGTGACCGCTCTTTCCCATCACAGGCTGTTTGCTTCAACAGAACTCAGCTGTTTTCTAGAGCTTAGGAAAGGCACGTTCAAGAGTCACCAGAGCCATTCGGATTGCCTAATAGTGTTCACACAGGGAGACAGGTCAATAACAACAGTATTTAATCACTTAAATCCATTAACTATCTTAAAAGCAGCAACCAAGCTACTTGGATTATACTCAGTGAATTTAGATCACAACCGTACATTCAGTGTACTTCATCTGTAGCCGGAGCCATCAGTCCTGAATGGTGGAGACTAAATGAGACAAAGAAGTTACTGGTCCTAAAATAAGCTAATCAAAATGTCATCTCTATCTGTATTATTGTTTTAAATACTTCTTTAAAGTCATTCAGTTTTATTTTTAAAACATCTCTGTGTCTATGATCTTCAACTGAAACACTGTGCTTTACTTATTATCACAGATACCAGCTTTTAGCTGACTCATTGAATGAGAGAGACTCTGAGACTCTATTGGATGGTACACTGCTCTCTCATATACTTCTAACATCAAACATTTATCTATCATCTTTTAACTCTATCCCAGCTTAAGGCATCTTTGCCAGAAATTACATACGGTTTCAAATAAACATATTATTTATATTTGTCTTTTGCCCACCTCAGGGAATTTAGACATTACAAATTTCCACTCAGATTGAGTCTCTGTCACACTGGCAGTTTCAGGCACAGCACACATCAGATTTTAGATAAGCGAACTGTTTCAATACAGCCCATAACAAACTTATGTTTTGAAAGCAAAACATCAGCTTCTAGTTCTTTCATGGTCAACTTTTCAAGCTGTTTGTTTAATCAGATGCCTTTCAACACATTTTACATTTAGCAACTGTTAATTCAGTAGCCTACTGCTTCTGCTTATTTGTTCTTACATAATGGTAATTATTCTAGTTCTCAATAACGTTTCACATTTCTCAATCTCAATTTTAGTTGTCAAGTTCTCAATTACCATAACTTAATATCTGACTTCAAAAGTTTTCTCTTCTAGGAGTTTATCAGTCTCCAATCAGGATTCACACTAACTTTGACAAGGCTACTCTGCATCTTTTGCAGTTATTATAAATCATCTTTGAGATCTGTCTCTCTATATTACCTTTACATATTTTGCAACTCACATTTGTTGGAGTCACAAAAGGATTCACTTTAAGACTTCAATCTTTGACCTTGTTTTTTATCTCTTATTTCTCAGACCAAAAAATTGTCACTGTCGTCATTTAAACACTGATCTATTTTCAACCCTACATTATTATCAGAAATGTGTCACGTGTTAAATGGTCCTACTGACCACAGTCAAGACAATCTCTGTCATCTGGTTGGTTCGTGTGTCAGCCTCAACTACAGCATCAGACACCTTGCAGTTTGATCACTGTGAGCTTCCAAAGGGCTTCAACTTAACTGCACGCCCTTGAAGCAGTGTCCCATTCAGGAATGTAAACAGACCCACTGATAAGCAGTTCTCTGTATTCCTTTGACCATCCACCAATGGCGGATTCAATCACAATAGCCAAATCATAATCTTCATCATTATTATTGGCAGAACATTATACATTATTGATTTCCAGAATCTTTGGACATAGCTGTCTTTACACCTTACTAATTTGGTATTATCATCAACAACACTAATTACAAGTACTGTTGCTGTTATCCCAGCTTATCTTTTACAAAACATCATCTGCAAATCTCTTCAAAGTGAGATCTTCAGAGCAGAGCTGTTTACAGCATTTGCTCTCTTCTGTCTCACTATTTATTTACTTATTTATTTTCCCGGACTGTTCCGTTACTCTTCATAAAGTGTAACAATTTGTACATCATTATTTTCATTTCCACTGGTTTGAAGCCTTTTTTCCTTCCATCACATTATTGTCTCAGTCTTATCTCTACTGTTTCTCCAAAACAGATTATATCACTCAGTCCGTAAATTACACAGACAACCATTATAGCTACTTGCTTCAATACCCTTATTTTCTTAACATTAATAAAATAAGGCAGATATATCATCATTTCAATCATTATTTTATCAAAATCTAGAATTGCTCCCCATTCTGCTTAAAACATTCTTCATATCATGTTAATCCCTGTCAATCATACAATGCCTTATTTTATTCTAAAACTTTTCATATCATTTAAACATTTTACATTTGACTTCCATAAATTCTATCAGACCATGTCTATTTTCATCACATATAGTTTTCTACTATATTTCTCCTTTCTTTTCCCTACATGCCAGTTCCTTCATTATCCTCTCCTTTCTTTTCCCAAACATGCCAGTTCCTTCATTATCTAACCAGTACATGATTGTTTGAACAATCCCCACACACACATATCTCACACACCAACCTTTTTGTTTTTTTCACTTCCCTCTTCCACCAAGTCTCACTTACCGTTCCCTCTATTTCACACAGACAGCCTTATTGCTTCTTGCTACTTCAATCCTTGTCATATAAATTTAAGTTCTATAGACATCTAATGTCATGCATCCATTTACTGGATGAAGAAGTAAAAACATTATTTCTCCTGGCAGTTCGACATTTTATCTTCAACTGAACAATCCATTATCTGTTCACATTTTTTACACACATGTTGAACGCAGCCACAACAACCTTTTGTCCCGCTGCCCTGTTCCACTGATTCTCGCACACTCTTAGTCTATTTGTGCTCATGGTAGCTCATGATCATGGTATTTTCTCAGTTTTTTTTCCAATATCTAAAACATACATTTCCCCCCATACTTTCCTAGTTCTACAGAAAACCGGTGTATCAAATTTGGCATGCTTACTCTGAGATTTTCCCATACTGGCTGTTTTCTGTTCTCTGTGGATTTCTCTTCAACGCGCGTTTTCTTTAATCTGTTAGGCGTCCCTAAACAAATCCGATTCTTTCTTTTAACCCAAATCGGTCGGGTTGCACTATTAGTGCCCTCCTAATTATGGTTTACCAAAAAATTCTGGTTCCCCCTAATTAGCCTCAGTACCTAAAAACAATTTGCTCCGTCGTGGAACAACTAATTTTCAGGGTACCTATCTGTTTGAAATCTCTTGATCTGTTACAGTTCTCACTTAATCCCAGATTATTTATCTGCTTGAAATTTCTTGTTCTGTTGCAGACCTCAATTAATCTCAGATTTTTCCCTCGTATCTGTTTGAAATTTCTTGATCTATATAGATCTCAATTAATCTCAGATTACGTACCACAGAAACAGCCTTCAGCCAATATGGTTCAATTTTACTCTTCTCCCCAATTAAACTGAATTTAATTAACTTACCCAAAAGAAAATAAATTGAACTGTCTCTTACCAGAGATGCTTCTGTTGCCACCTGCGGGTTCTTTAGATTCCAGTGGTCGATTCTCCCGGCCCTGATATCGGTCGGCCCCTCTCTCTCAAGTTTACGAGGTAGAGCTGGAACTTACTTAGTCCAGGTGGCCAAACACCGTCCGATCTCAGGTCCAGGAGGCACGTCCAAGGAATCCCACTTCTGACACCAAAACTGTTGTGGCAAAAATTCATCTCAAACAAACATCACTGCGTAAGAGACACTCAGAGTCAAATTATATAAAATAGAAGTATTTATTCTTGCAAGAATAGGAGCAGTCTAATACACAGTTGTTACCCTGTGCAGAAGAGTGACACCCCCCCAGACAGACTGAACTAGCTTTTATCTTAGTTTCAAGGCCTTCTTCCCCCCAGAGCCTTCCTCCCGGTAGTTTTCCATAGACGTCACTAGTTGGCCCACTAAGCTCCCCTGCACTAAGTGGCCTTCTGACATCTAGGTCAGAGGTCCTTGTTCGTCTGTTCTCTGGAGTGTCTCCCTCTTCTGCCTCCCCAGGTACATAAACAGAATCCTCTCTCACTACAAGTGAGAGACACACATGTGACATTCTTTGAATCATCTATATTTTACTAAAGATCAATGAATATCATTAAAATTGCCACTACACTCCATCATTATAGACTAGACATTTGTTATTATTATGTTTAAATTCATTTTTGAAGTGACATTATTACCATCCCTGATTCTAGAGGGTGCAGATTTTCAGCCGCTTTTGCGCCTTTTCGGAGCACTCTTAAGGTGTCTGGCCCTCTTTAAAATCACTGCTGGCAGCGGTGGGATTCGAACCCACGCCCCCGAAGAGACTGGAGCCTAAATCCAGCGCCTTAGACCCCTCGGCCACGCTACCCTGACGTGGCTCGATTCGTGGGCCGTTTTCTGGCCATTTTTTTTTTCATAAATAGATTAAACGTTGGGTGCGTACCTTCATCGTCAGGCTCTGAAGCACGCCGAGTTCGGCCAAGGAAAGCAAAAGCGGCAGGGTTTGGAAGAGACCGGGAGCAAGCAGTGTCACTTCTCCAGTGTTTTCGCTTAGGCATAGCAGCCACGAGTGCCTTCTAAAATGCTGTCTTGGCAGCGGTGGGATTTGAACCCACGCCCCCGAAGAGACTGGAGCCTTAATCCAGCGCCTTCGACCGCTCGGCCACGATACCTTGTGAGGGCTCCTTCCGTGGTCCATTTTCGCCAATTTTTTCTTTTAATGTCTCTCTTCTCCACAGTTAAATCCGTCGAAATTCTACGTGCCTTGAAGGAGCACCTCGACAGGTGGAAAGGCCTCCTAAATACAGGGGGGACGCAGTTACACTCCTGGAGGCCCCCCTCCCTGCAGATTGCAATTCCATCTCTAAACAAACACACCTGAATTACCTAATCAAAGCCTTTGGGCCATCCTCCAAAATGGCAGCCAGCTGTGTCGCAGTTAAACTCAAAATCATGAGGTAGCTGTCAGATCACCAAAAAAATCTCAATGAGTCAAATTGGCTAACTCCATCATTATAGACTAGACATTTGTTATTATTATGTTTAAATTCATTTTTGAAGTGACATTATTGCTGTCCCTGATTCAAGAGGGTGCAGATTTTCAGCCGCTTTTGCGCCTTTTCGGAGCACACTTAAGGTGTTTGGACCTCTTTAAAATCACTGCTGGCAGCGGTGGGATTCGAACCCACGCCCCCGAAGAGACTGAAGCCTAAATCTAGCACCTTAGACCCCTCGGCCACGCTACCCTGACGTGGCTCGATTCGTGGGCCGTTTTCTGGCCATTTTTTTTTCATAAATAGATTAAACGTTGGGTGCGGACCTTCATCGTCAGGCTCTGAAGCACGCCGAGTTTGGCCAAGGAAAGCAAAAGCGGCAGGGTTTGGAAGAGTCCGCGAGCAAGCAGTGTCACTTCTCCAGTGTTTTCGCTTAGGCATAGCAGCCACGAGTGCCTTCTAAAATGCTGTCTTGGCAGCGGTGGGACTTCTCCACAGTTAAATTCGTCGAAATCCTACGTGCCTTGAAGGAGCACCTCGACAGGTGGAAAGGCCTCCTAAATAGAGGCGGGACGCAGTTACACTCCTGGAGGCCCCCTCCCTGCAGATTGCAATTCCATCTCTAATCAAACACACCTGAATTACCTAATCAAAGCCTTTGGGCCATCCTCCAAAATGGCAGCCAGCTGTGTCGCAGTTAAACTCAAAATCATGAGGTAGCTGTCAGATCACCAAAAAAATCTCAATGAGTCAAATTGGCTAACTCCATCATTATAGACTAGACATTTGTTATTATTATGTTTAAAATCATTTTTGAAGTGACATTATTGCTGTCCCTGATTCAAGAGGGTGCAGATTTTCAGCCGCTTTTGCGCCTTTTCGGCGCACACTTAAGGTGTCTGGACCTCTTTAAAATCACTGCTGGCAGCGGTGGGATTCGAACCCACGCCACCGAAGAGACTGAAGCCTAAATACAGCACCTTAGACCCCTCGGCCACGCTACCCTGACGTGGCTTGATTCGTGGGCCGTTTTCTGGCCATTTTTTTTTCATAAATAGATTAAACGTTGGGTGCGGACCTTCATCGTCAGGCTCTGAAGCACGCCGAGTTTGGCCAAGGAAAGCAAAAGCGGCAGGGTTTGGAAGAGTCCGCGAGCAAGCAGTGTCACTTCTCCAGTGTTTTCGCTTAGGCATAGCAGCCACGAGTGCCTTCTAAAATGCTGTCTTGGCAGCGGTGGGACTTCTCCACAGTTAAATTCGTCGAAATTCTACGTGCCTTGAAGGAGCACCTCGACAGGTGGAAAGGCCTCCTAAATACAGGGGGGACGCAGTTACACTCCTGGAGGCCCCCCTCCCTGCAGATTGCAATTCCATCTCTAATCAAACACACCTGAATTACCTAATCAAAGCCTTTGGGCCATCCTCCAAAATGGCAGCCAGCTGTGTCGCAGTTAAACTCAAAATCATGAGGTAGCTGTCAGATCACCAAAAAAATCTCAATGAGTCAAATTGGCTAACTCCATCATTATAGACTAGACATTTGTTATTATTATGTTTAAATTCATTTTTGAAGTGACATTATTGCTGTCCCTGATTCAAGAGGGTGCAGATTTTCAGCCGCTTTTGCGCCTTTTCGGCGCACACTTAAGGTGTCTGGACCTCTTTAAAATCACTGCTGGCAGCAGTGGGATTCGAACCCACACCACCGAAGAGACTGAAGCCTAAATACAGCGCCTTAGACCCCTCGGCCACGCTACCCTGACGTGGCTTGATTCGTGGGCCGTTTTCTGGCCATTTTTTTTTCATAAATAGATTAAACGTTGGGTGCGGACCTTCATCGTCAGGCTCTGAAGCACGCCGAGTTTGGCCAAGGAAAGCAAAAGCGGCAGGGTTTGGAAGAGTCCGCGAGCAAGCAGTGTCACTTCTCCAGTGTTTTCGCTTAGGCATAGCAGCCACGAGTGCCTTCTAAAATGCTGTCTTGGCAGCGGTGGGACTTCTCCACAGTTAAATTCGTCGAAATTCTACGTGCCTTGAAGGAGCACCTCGACAGGTGGAAAGGCCTCCTAAATACAGGGGGGACGCAGTTACACTCCTGGAGGCCCCCCTCCCTGCAGATTGCAATTCCATCTCTAATCAAACACACCTGAATTACCTAATCAAAGCCTTAGGGCCATCCTCCAAAATGGCAGCCAGCTGTGTCGCAGTTAAACTCAAAATCATGAGGTAGCTGTCAGATCACCAAAAAAATCTCAATGAGTCAAATTGGCTAACTCCATCATTATACACTAGACATTTGTTATTATTATGTTTAAATTCATTTTTGAAGTGACATTATTGCTGTCCCTGATTCAAGAGGGTGCAGATTTTCAGCCGCTTTTGCGCCTTTTCGGAGCACACTTACGGTGTCTGGCCCTCTTTAAAATCACTGCTGGCAGCAGTGGGATTCGAACCCACGCCCCAAAAAAGAGACTGGAGCCTAAATCCAGCGCCTTAGACCCCTCGGCCATGCTACCCTGACGAGGCTCGTTTCGTGGGCCGTTTTCTGGCCATTTTTTTTTTCATAAATAGATTAAACGTTGGGTGCGTACCTTCATCGTCAGGCTCTGAAGCACGCCGAGTTCGGCCAAGGAAAGCAAAAGCGGCAGGGTTTGGAAGAGACCGGGAGCAAGCAGTGTCACTTCTTCAGTGTTTTCGCTTAGGCATAGCAGCCACAAGTGCCTTCTAAAATGCTGTCTTGGCAGCGGTGGGATTCGAACCCACGCCCCCGAAGACACTGGAGTCTTCATCCAGCGCCTTAGACCGCTCGGCCACGCTACCTTGTGAGGGCACCTTCCGTGGGCCATTTTCGCCAATTTTTTCTTTTAATGTCTCTCTTCTCCACAGTTAAATCCGTCGAAATTCTACGTGCCTTGAAGGAGCACCTCGACAGGTGGAAAGGCCTCCTAAATACAGGGGGGACGCAGTTACACTCCTGGAGGCCCCCCTCCCTGCAGATTGCAATTCCATCTCTAATCAAACACACCTGAATTACCTAATCAAAGCCTTTGGGCCATCCTCCAAAATGGCAGCCAGCTGTGTCGCAGTTAAACTCAAAATCACGAGGTAGCTGTCAGATCACCAAAAAAATCTCAATGAGTCAAATTGGCTAACTCCATCATTATAGACTAGACATTTGTTATTATTATGTTTAAATTCATTTTTGAAGTGACATTATTGCTGTCCCTGATTCAAGAGGGTGCAGATTTTCAGCTGCTTTTGCGCCTTTTCGGAGCAAAAAAGAGACTGGAGCCTAAATCCAGCGCCTTAGACACCTCGGCCACGCTACCCTGACGAGGCTCGTTTCGTGGGCCGTTTTCTGGCCATTTTTTTTTTAATAAATAGATTAAACGTTGGGTGCGTACCTTCATCGTCAGGCTCTGAAGCACGCCGAGTTCGGCCAAGGAAAGCAAAAGCGGCAGGGTTTGGAAGAGACCGGGAGCAAGCAGTGTCACTTCTCCAGTGTTTTCGCTTAGGCATAGCAGCCACGAGTGCCTTCTAAAATGCTGTCTTGGCAGCGGTGGGATTTGACCCACACCCCCGAAGAGACTGGAGCCTTAATCCAGCGCCTTAGACCGCTCGGCCACGCTACCTTGTGAGGGCACCTTCCGTGGGCCATTTTCGCCAATTTTTTCTTTTAATGTCTCTGTTCTCCACAGTTAAATCCGTCGAAATTCTACGTGCCTTGAAGGAGCACCTCGACAGGTGGAAAGGCCTCCTAAATACAGGGGGGACGCAGTTACACTCCTGGAGGCCCCCCTCCCTGCAGATTGCAATTCCATCTCTAATCAAACACACTTGAATTACCTAATCAAAGCCTTTGGGCCATCCTCCAAAATGGCAGCCAGCTGTGTCGCAGTTAAACTCAAAATCATGAGGTAGCTGTCAGATCACCAAAAAAATCTCAATGAGTCAAATTGGCTAACTCCATCATTATAGACTAGACATTTGTTATTATTATGTTTAAATTCATTTTTGAAGTGACATTATTGCTGTCCCTGATTCAAGAGGGTGCAGATTTTCAGCCGCTTTTGCGCCTTTTCGGAGCACACTTACGGTGTCTGGCCCTCTTTAAAATCACTGCTGGCAGCAGTGGGATTCGAACCCACGCCCCAAAAAAGAGACTGGAGCCTAAATCCAGCGCCTTAGACCCCTCGGCCATGCTACCCTGACGAGGCTCGTTTCGTGGGCCGTTTTCTGGCCATTTTTTTTTTCATAAATAGATTAAACATTGGGTGCGTACCTTCATCGTCAGGCTCTGAAGCACGCCGAGTTCGGCCAAGGAAAGCAAAAGCGGCAGGGTTTGGAAGAGACCGGGAGCAAGCAGTGTCACTTCTTCAGTGTTTTCGCTTAGGCATAGCAGCCACAAGTGCCTTCTAAAATGCTGTCTTGGCAGCGGTGGGATTCGAACCCACGCCCCCGAAGAGACTGGAGCCTTCATCCAGCGCCTTAGACCGCTCGGCCACGCTACCTTGTGAGGGCACCTTCCGTGGGTCATTTTCGCCAATTTTTTCTTTTAATGTCTCTCTTCTCCACAGTTAAATCCGTCGAAATTCTACGTGCCTTGAAGGAGCACCTCGACAGGTGGAAAGGCCTCCTAAATACAGGGGGGACGCAGTTACACTCCTGGAGGCCCCCCTCCCTGCAGATTGCAATTCCATCTCTAATCAAACACACCTGAATTACCTAATCAAAGCCTTTGGGCCATCCTCCAAAATGGCAGCCAGCTGTGTCGCAGTTAAACTCAAAATCACGAGGTAGCTGTCAGATCACCAAAAAAATCTCAATGAGTCAAATTGGCTAACTCCATCATTATAGACTAGACATTTGTTATTATTATGTTTAAATTCATTTTTGAAGTGACATTATTGCTGTCCCTGATTCAAGAGGGTGCAGATTTTCAGCCGCTTTTGCGCCTTTTCGGAGCAAAAAAGAGACTGGAGCCTAAATCCAGCGCCTTAGACACCTCGGCCACGCTACCCTGACGAGGCTCGTTTCGTGGGCCGTTTTCTGGCCATTTTTTTTTTCATAAATAGATTAAACGTTGGGTGCGTACCTTCATCGTCAGGCTCTGAAGCACGCCGAGTTCGGCCAAGGAAAGCAAAAGCGGCAGGGTTTGGAAGAGACCGGGAGCAAGCAGTGTCACTTCTCCAGTGTTTTCGCTTAGGCATAGCAGCCACGAGTGCCTTCTAAAATGCTGTCTTGGCAGCGGTGGGATTTGAACCCACACCCCCGAAGAGACTGGAGCCTTAATCCAGCGCCTTAGACCGCTCGGCCACGCTACCTTGTGAGGGCACCTTCCGTGGGCCATTTTCGCCAATTTTTTCTTTTAATGTCTCTGTTCTCCACAGTTAAATCCGTCGAAATTCTACGTGCCTTGAAGGAGCACCTCGACAGGTGGAAAGGCCTCCTAAATACAGGGGGGACGCAGTTACACTCCTGGAGGCCCCCCTCCCTGCAGATTGCAATTCCATCTCTAATCAAACACACTTGAATTACCTAATCAAAGCCTTTGGGCCATCCTCCAAAATGGCAGCCAGCTGTGTCGCAGTTAAACTCAAAATCATGAGGTAGCTGTCAGATCACCAAAAAAATCTCAATGAGTCAAATTGGCTAACTCCATCATTATAGACTAGACATTTGTTATTATTATTATGTTTAAATTCATTTTTGAAGTGACATTATTGCTGTCCCTGATTCAAGAGGGTGCAGATTTTCAGCCGCTTTTGCGCCTTAGACCCAGCGCCTTAGACCGCTCGGCCACGCTACCTTGTGAGGGCACCTTCCGTGGGCCATTTTCGCCAATTTTTTCTTTTAATGTCTCTCTTCTCCACAGTTAAATCCGTCGAAATTCTACGTGCCTTGAAGGAGCACCTCGACAGGTGGAAAGGCCTCCTAAATACAGGGGGGACGCAGTTACACTCCTGGAGGCCCCCCTCCCTGCAGATTGCAATTCCATCTCTAATCAAACACACCTGAATTACCTAATCAAAGCCTTTGGGCCATCCTCCAAAATGGCAGCCAGCTGTGTCGCAGTGAAACTCAAAATCATGAGGTAGCTGTCAGATCACCAAAAAAATCTCAATGAGTCAAATTGGCTAACTCCTGTTGTGGCAAAAATTAATCTCAAACAAACATCACTGCGTAAGAGACACTCAGAGTCAAATTATATAAAATAGAAGTATTTATTCTTGCAAGAATAGGAGCAGTCTAATACACAGTTGTTACCCTGTGCAGAAGAGTGACACCCCCCAGACAGACTGAACTAGCTTTTATCTTAGTTTCAAGGCCTTCTTCCCCCCAGAGCCTTCCTCCCAGTAGTTTTCCATAGACGTCACTAGTTGGCCCACTAAGCTCCCCTGCACTAAGTGGCCTTCTGACATCTAGGTCAGAGGTCCTTGTTCGTCTGTTCTCTGGAGTGTCTCACTCTTCTGCCTCCCCAGGTACATAAACAGAATCCTCTCTCACTACAAGTGAGAGACACACATGTGACATTCTTTGAATCATCTATATTTTACTAAAGATCAATGAATATAATTAAAATTGCCACTACAACTCCTCACTTTTTATCATTCTGATTACCCATAATCACAATAATAAACAATAAAACAAATTTTAAGTCATATCATCACACTTATACTCTTCATCTCTGATTTTTTGCATAAATGATCACTCTCCTTGAACCTGTGAAGAAAAGTTTAGAATGAAGAAGCATAAGGCTGTTTTTGTGGGGGAAAGGCCCCGTAATATTTTAGCTAGCAAGTAAACATTTTTACGACGCCGGGCTAAGCGAGAAATCACTGTTCCTGCGCTCCTGTAAACAGACCCTCAGTCACGCCAGTAAGGAAAAAGGTAGTTATAACATAGTAAGGAAACAAACAGATAAAGTATAATAAAAATCACTCAGTTTCAAACCCTATCTTTGTACGCCATCTCGTAACACGGATGACCGCTGCTTGTAACCTTCTTTAAATCTTTTGCCCTTAATCTTTCTCAGAAAATAAACAAATAGAAGAAAAACAAACAGAACATACATTTAACACATATCTCACTGTAGCTCCCGCTACCTGTATCGTCGCATAATTTTGTTCATCCTTGGGATAGACTGTCATTTTCACCAATTGAACAGACAGCATGTTTCACCTGTCACTGTAATCATATTCCCCCATGAATAACAAAATTATTAGAATAACAATCCTAACTCCTATCATTAAGCCTTTTCCATTAATCTACACCCATCTCCATATTTCACCTCGGTTTTCCTAACCATATTTTGTTCACTTCTAATTCAATTTAGTAAGCTCTATTTAATGCCATATTTAACAAAATCTAACCAGAGAAGTCTTATAATTTTGTCCATTCTTCTAACCAATGCAGTTGTTCAATATTAACTCTAATATTTCCATTACAGACACAATCAATATATTTTCTACATTTACAATCAAATCAATACCTAGTTTGATTCAATCAAACAAAATCATCACGAAAACAGATTATTCTGTTAAACTTAAACCATCAGTTGTGTTGATCATCTCGTTCGCCCCATGGACGTTCCGTGTTCTTTTACCTTTAACTTTCAATTCAAACATGCTGTGGTTCTACTTAATAAGCTTCAACAATTATCCCTACAATTTACATTAATTAATAGATCTTCTCTTCCCAAAAACATTTTCCTTAAATATTTCCTAATGAATAAGTAACCAATCAAATCTTTTGATCTACTGTATATCAATACTAAGCCCTATTTTGATTTAATCAAATAAAATCCTCAAAATAATCACAAAACCACATTCTTAAACCATTAGTTGGTTCACATCCTCCTCCAGGCGTGTTGATCATCTCGTTCGCCCCATGGACTATGGGATGGTTGTGGCCTGTTGGTGTAGGTGAGAGGCTTGGACCCAGGTGTCACACTCTCCAACCATTTTCTGATCCTTATAAGGTTTTCCCTTATATCACGACCGCACCCCCACTGGAGTGAACTTTCACCTGTGAATGGAGACCTTAAGTATTTTGTTAGTGGCCGCTTGTCTAGCAGCTCGTCCCCTTTGGTGTGACCTGTGGAATCAACAACCTGAAACATTATCTCCGGATAATTTCTTGCTCACTTAATAGCACTCGGGGTCCTTTTACCCTGAAAAACACTCAACCCCTGTCCTCATGTCCACACAATATTTATACATTTGGAAGAGAATTAGTTCTGTTTGATCCAATCCATCCTGACATTCTGTAAAAGGAAAATTTTAAGTTATGCGCTGCGCAGGTGTAGCACCTTTCTGCCACAATAATAACCCAGGCCAGGATAGTTAGCCAAATTCATCCATAACCATCATTTTATTGGCACATGTTGCCCTGTCTCCCAATCCTGCATGCTCTCTGTAAAGAGAAACAAATTTCGAGGTTATTGTCAGATAGTAAAGTACGTAGTTTCTTTTGTCTACTGTTCTCCCGTGGCCTTCGATGCCCTGGCGTTTCCTGTTGAAACAATCTTTGTTATTGGTGTGTGCACACTCACAGACATCAATTTTGTTAGGCAGAAAAAATGGCTTCTTTCAGGGCTTTTATCAAATTACCCCTAGTGTTCTCCCAACATTTATTCAGCAACTGTGAACCCCTTAATAAACCATATTTGGCAATTGTTATACCATCTCCCTCTTGATGCACGACACACCTCGAGCATCAATTTAACATAACATTTAACATAGTGTTTTTATAAAGTTTGCCATCAACACTAACCCAAACGTTGTCCTTCAGACAAATTCCCTCCAGACATCTTTCTCTGCCTCTGAAACAAAAATATTACATTCTTCACTTAAAGCCACAATCTCATCTTCTTATCGAAGTATTTGAAAGGCAACGGCCCTCAGTCTCACAGCGAATCTTGCTTTTCAGGCCTGTTGTTTGGTCTCTCAAGTCAGTCATCTACAAACATTTCCAAAGTCATCAATTTTCCCTATCAGGTCAAGTCGTGCTGTACAGACTTGGTCAATGTCAGTCAATCATTTCTCCCCCTTTGTTCACAATAATCATAAATGTGAGAGGCTCTCTTGATAATTTCATGTTGACTTAGCCAATATGTCACTTTGTTGTTTCCCTCAAATCTACAACATTTTCATTTATCTCAGCCCATGCCAGATGTTGATCTACAACTACACAATTCCAATTTACTTAAACTGATCTTCAAATCTACATTATGTATGACAAAAGTATTACTACCAGACAGAGCTTGATGGCCAATCAACTTAAAGCTTGTCCCATGTTCTGTATTGTCTTTTCATCAGAATTATCAGCTTCTTTAAAATTTGTCATTTGCCTTAACCCATCTGTAATGATAAACTCATTCCAGAGGTTAATGACGCAATATACACACCATTCAGGCGGAATATTAGTGCCCCAAACTAATACATACAAGACATAAAGTGCTGTCACCATCACACACACTCATACTAGACACACATATGTTAACTGCTCATTCTCAATGTTCACTTTTCTTTATATTATTGCTAAAAGATTTAAATTTTAAATAAGATTTTAACCTTTCCATTTTTCCTGTAGCTTCTACCTAATTTTACATGGTATCTTAACCACTTTCAAAGCACGTCTTGTTCATTATTCATTTGATTTTTAGACAAGTCAGCTGGGTTGTTTTGTTTCATTATCATTATTTTGCTTCAGCTTGCTCTAGCAGGCAGATAACAGAAAGACAGACACAGTTACCATCCCTTCCTCCAACTCAGGCAGTCTCTCTCACTATAAATAAATTTCTAAGACTGTAACTTATATAAAATGTAATATTAAATTCGTTACACTAATCTTTGACCATTCACCTTTGTTATCCAGACTTTTCTTAAATCTACAAGAGCTGTCTTCATCTTTAGCCACCACCATGTCTAACGACCTTCAGGAGTTAAAACTATGTCATAGACCTATTAGTTCAAAATCAACACTATGATTTTCCTTGCCCATAAGGCAAACCAGTACATAAAAAGTTTTGCTACTGTCTCCACAACAACTAATGGGAATCACTTCATGGCCTCAGCTGGCTCTTGAAAGCCCACTCCTGTTAGCCCTTTATCTATAATCTCCATCAGGGTGTTTTCCCCTGGCATATTTGCAGACGCTTGTCACAAATAAAAAAAACAAGCCATACAATGAATGCGGTTTCTGGTGATTGGTATTAGAGGAACACTCACGTTTCTGGGTCAGACTGCCTGTAACTCCTCACAGCTCATCCGCCCTAACGATAAAGGATGCTGCTGGCCTCACAGTCATCCGCTCCACTCTCATACCTTTCTCACATAAACACCTCCATCTTGAGATGCCAGTGACTTTACGTGATCCACTCTGGCTTGGGTTGCCCCCTGTCTGGCCAATAGAAGGTCTTACCCGTCATAGAGATGGTCACTCGTGCCCACTGGTGACCGCTCTTTCCCATCACAGGCTGTTTGCTTCAACAGAACTCAGCTGTTTTCTAGAGCTTAGGAAAGGCACGTTCAAGAGTCACCAGAGCCATTCGGATTGCCTAATAGTGTTCACACAGGGAGACAGGTCAATAACAACAGTATTTAATCACTTAAATCCATTAACTATCTTAAAAGCAGCAACCAAGCTACTTGGATTATACTCAGTGAATTTAGATCACAACCGTACATTCAGTGTACTTCATCTGTAGCCGGAGCCATCGGTCCTGAATGGTGGAGACTAAATGAGACAAAGAAGTTACTGGTCCTAAAATAAGCTAATCAAAATGTCATCTCTATCTGTATTATTGTTTTAAATACTTCTTTAAAGTCATTCAGTTTTATTTTTAAAACATCTCTGTGTCTATGATCTTCAACTGAAACACTGTGCTTTACTTATTATCACAGATACCAGCTTTTAGCTGACTCATTGAATGAGAGAGACTCTGAGACTCTATTGGATGGTACACTGCTCTCTCATATACTTCTAACATCAAACATTTATCTATCATCTTTTAACTCTATCCCAGCTTAAGGCATCTTTGCCAGAAATTACATACGGTTTCAAATAAACATATTATTTATATTTGTCTTTTGCCCACCTCAGGGAATTTAGACATTACAAATTTCCACTCAGATTGAGTCTCTGTCACACTGGCAGTTTCAGGCACAGCACACATCAGATTTTAGATAAGCGAACTGTTTCAATACAGCCCATAACAAACTTATCTTTTGAAAGCAAAACATCAGCTTCTAGTTCTTTCATGGTCAACTTTTCAAGCTGTTTGTTTAATCAGATGCCTTTCAACACATTTTACATTTAGCAACTGTTAATTCAGTAGCCTACTGCTTCTGCTTATTTGTTCTTACATAATGGTAATTATTCTAGTTCTCAATAACGTTTCACATTTCTCAATCTCAATTTTAGTTGTCAAGTTCTCAATTACCATACCTTAATATCTGACTTCAAAAGTTTTCTCTTCTAGGAGTTTATCAGTCTCCAATCAGGATTCACACTAACTTTGACAAGGCTACTCTGCATCTTTTGCAGTTATTATAAATCATCTTTGAGATCTGTCTCTCTATATTACCTTTACATATTTTGCAACTCACATTTGTTGGAGTCACAAAAGGATTCACTTTAAGACTTCAATCTTTGACCTTGTTTTTTATCTCTTATTTCTCAGACCAAAAAATTGTCACTGTCGTCATTTAAACACTGATCTATTTTCAACCCTACATTATTATCAGAAATGTGTCACGTGTTAAATGGTCCTACTGACCACAGTCAAGACAATCTCTGTCATCTGGTTGGTTCGTGTGTCAGCCTCAACTACAGCATCAGACACCTTGCAGTTTGATCACTGTGAGCTTCCAAAGGGCTTCAACTTAACTGCACACCCTTGAAGCAGTGTCCCATTCAGGAATGTAAACAGACCCACTGATAAGCAGTTCTCTGTATTCCTTTGACCATCCACCAATGGCGGATTCAATCACAATAGCCAAATCATAATCTTCATCATTATTATTGGCAGAACATTATACATTATTGATTTCCAGAATCTTTGGACATAGCTGTCTTTACACCTTACTAATTTGGTATTATCATCAACAACACTAATTACAAGTACTGTTGCTGTTATCCCAGCTTATCTTTTACAAAACATCATCTGCAAATCTCTTCAAAGTGAGATCTTCAGAGCAGAGCTGTTTACAGCATTTGCTCTCTTCTGTCTCACTATTTATTTACTTATTTATTTTCCCGGACTGTTCCGTTACTCTTCATAAAGTGTAACAATTTGTACATCATTATTTTCATTTCCACTGGTTTGAAGCCTTTTTTCCTTCCATCACATTATTGTCTCAGTCTTATCTCTACTGTTTCTCCAAAACAGATTATATCACTCAGTCCGTAAATTACACAGACAACCATTATAGCTACTTGCTTCAATACCCTTATTTTCTTAACATTAATAAAATAAGGCAGATATATCATCATTTCAATCATTATTTTATCAAAATCTAGAATTGCTCCCCATTCTGCTTAAAACATTCTTCATATCATGTTAATCCCTGTCAATCATACAATGCCTTATTTTATTCTAAAACTTTTCATATCATTTAAACATTTTACATTTGACTTCCATAAATTCTATCAGACCATGTCTATTTTCATCACATATAGTTTTCTACTATATTTCTCCTTTCTTTTCCCTACATGCCAGTTCCTTCATTATCCTCTCCTTTCTTTTCTCAAACATGCCAGTTCCTTCATTATCTAACCAGTACATGATTGTTTGAACAATCCCCACACACACATATCTCACACACCAACCTTTTTGTTTTTTTCAATTCCCTCTTCCACCAAGTCTCACTTACCGTTCCCTCTATTTCACACAGACAGCCTTATTGCTTCTTGCTACTTCAATCCTTGTCATATAAATTTAAGTTCTATAGACATCTAATGTCATGCATCCATTTACTGGATGAAGAAGTAAAAACATTATTTCTCCTGGCAGTTCGACATTTTATCTTCAACTGAACAATCCATTATCTGTTCACATTTTTTACACACATGTTGAACGCAGCCACAACAACCTTTTGTCCCGCTGCCCTGTTCCACTGATTCTCGCACACTCTTAGTCTATTTGTGCTCATGGTAGCTCATGATCATGGTATTTTCTCAGTTTTTTTTCCAATATCTAAAACATACATTTCCCCCCATACTTTCCTAGTTCTACAGAAAACCGGTGTATCAAATTTGGCATGCTTACTCTGAGATTTTCCCATACTGGCTGTTTTCTGTTCTCTGTGGATTTCTCTTCAACGCGCGTTTTCTTTAATCTGTTAGGCGTCCCTAAACAAATCCGATTCTTTCTTTTAACCCAAATCGGTCGGGTTGCACTATTAGTGCCCTCCTAATTATGGTTTACCAAAAAATTCTGGTTCCCCCTAATTAGCCTCAGTACCTAAAAACAATTTGCTCCGTCGTGGAACAACTAATTTTCAGGGTACCTATCTGTTTGAAATCTCTTGATCTGTTACAGTTCTCACTTAATCCCAGATTATTTATCTGCTTGAAATTTCTTGTTCTGTTGCAGACCTCAATTAATCTCAGATTTTTCCCTCGTATCTGTTTGAAATTTCTTGATCTATATAGATCTCAATTAATCTCAGATTACGTACCACAGAAACAGCCTTCAGCCAATATGGTTCAATTTTACTCTTCTCCCCAATTAAACTGAATTTAATTAACTTACCCAAAAGAAAATAAATTGAACTGTCTCTTACCAGAGATGCTTCTGTTGCCACCTGCGGGTTCTTTAGATTCCAGTGGTCGATTCTCCCGGCCCTGATATCGGTCGGCCCCTCTCTCTCAAGTTTACGAGGTAGAGCTGGAACTTACTTAGTCCAGGTGGCCAAACACCGTCCGATCTCAGGTCCAGGAGGCACGTCCAAGGAATCCCACTTCTGACACCAAAACTGTTGTGGCAAAAATTCATCTCAAACAAACATCACTGCGTAAGAGACACTCAGAGTCAAATTATATAAAATAGAAGTATTTATTCTTGCAAGAATAGGAGCAGTCTAATACACAGTTGTTACCCTGTGCAGAAGAGTGACACCCCCCCAGACAGACTGAACTAGCTTTTATCTTAGTTTCAAGGCCTTCTTCCCCCCAGAGCCTTCCTCCCGGTAGTTTTCCATAGACGTCACTAGTTGGCCCACTAAGCTCCCCTGCACTAAGTGGCCTTCTGACATCTAGGTCAGAGGTCCTTGTTCGTCTGTTCTCTGGAGTGTCTCCCTCTTCTGCCTCCCCAGGTACATAAACAGAATCCTCTCTCACTACAAGTGAGAGACACACATGTGACATTCTTTGAATCATCTATATTTTACTAAAGATCAATGAATATCATTAAAATTGCCACTACACTCCATCATTATAGACTAGACATTTGTTATTATTATGTTTAAATTCATTTTTGAAGTGACATTATTACCATCCCTGATTCTAGAGGGTGCAGATTTTCAGCCGCTTTTGCGCCTTTTCGGAGCACTCTTAAGGTGTCTGGCCCTCTTTAAAATCACTGCTGGCAGCGGTGGGATTCGAACCCACGCCCCCGAAGAGACTGGAGCCTAAATCCAGCGCCTTAGACCCCTCGGCCACGCTACCCTGACGTGGCTCGATTCGTGGGCCGTTTTCTGGCCATTTTTTTTTTCATAAATAGATTAAACGTTGGGTGCGGACCTTCATCGTCAGGCTCTGAAGCACGCCCAGTTCGGCCAAGGAAAGCAAAAGCGGCAGGGTTTGGAAGAGACCGGGAGCAAGCAGTGTCACTTCTCCAGTGTTTTCGCTTAGGCATAGCAGCCACGAGTGCCTTCTAAAATGCTGTCTTGGCAGCGGTGGGATTCGAACCCACGCCCCCGAAGAGACTGGAGCCTTAATCCAGCGCCTTAGACCGCTCGGCCACGCTACCTTGTGAGGGCACCTTCCGTGGGCCATTTTCGCCAATTTTTTCTTTTACTGTCTCTCTTCTCCACAGTTAAATCCGTCGAAATTCTACGTGCCTTGAAGGAGCACCTCGACAGGTGGAAAGGCCTCCTAAATACAGGGGGGACGCAGTTACACTCCTGGAGGCCCCCCTCCCTGCAGATTGCAATTCCATCTCTAATCAAACACACCTGAATTACCTAATCAAAGCCTTTGGGCCATCCTCCAAAATGGCAGCCAGCCGTGTCGCAGTTAAACTCAAAATCATGAGATAGCTGTCAGATCACCAAAAAAATCTCAATGAGTCAAATTGGCCAACTCCATCATTATAGACTAGACATTTGTTATTATTATGTTTAAATTCATTTTTGAAGTGACATTATTGCTGTCCCTGATTCAAGAGGGTGCAGATTTTCAGCCGCTTTTGCGCCTTAGACCCAGCGCCTTAGACCGCTCGGCCACGCTACCTTGTGAGGGCACCTTCCGTGGGCCATTTTCGCCAATTTTTTCTTTTAATGTCTCTCTTCTCCACAGTTAAATCCGTCGAAATTCTACGTGCCTTGAAGGAGCACCTCGACAGGTGGAAAGGCCTCCTAAATACAGGGCGGACGCAGTTACACTCCTGGAGGCCCCCCTCCCTGCAGATTGCAATTCCATCTCTAATCAAACACACCTGATTTACCTTATCAAAGCCTTTGGGCCATCCTCCAAAATGGCAGCCAGCTGTGTCGCAGTTAAACTCAAAATCATGAGGTAGCTGTCAGATCACCAAAAAAATCTCAATGAGTCAAATTGGCTAACTCCATCATTATAGACTAGACATTTGTTATTATTATGTTTAAATTCATTTTTGAAGTGACATTATTACCGTCCCTGATTCAAGAGGGTGCAGATTTTCAGACGCTTTTGCGCCTTTTCGGAGCACTCTTAAGGTGTCTGGCCCTCTTTAAAATTACTGCTGGCAGCGGTGGGATTCGAACCCACGCCCCCGAAGAGACTGGAGCCTAAATCCAGCGCCTTAGACCCCTCGGCTACGCTACCCTGACGTGGCTCAATTCGTGGGCCGTTTTCTGGCCATTTTTTTTTTCATAAATAGATTAAACGTTGGGTGCGGACTTTCATCGTCAGGCTCTGAAGCACGCCGAGTTCGGCCAAGGAAAGCAAAAGCGGCAGGGTTTGGAAGAGTCCGGGAGCAAGCAGTGTCACTTCTCCAGTGTTTTCGCTTAGGCATAGCAGCCACGAGTGCCTTCTAAAATGCTGTCTTGGCAGCGGTGGGATTCGAACCCACGCCCCCGAAGAGACTGGAGCCTTAATCCAGCGCCTTAGACCGCTCGGCCACGCTACCTTGTGAGGGCACCTTCCGTGGGCCATTTTCGCCAATTTTTTCTTTTAATGTCTCTCTTCTCCACAGTTAAATCCGTCGAAATTCTACGTGCCTTGAAGGAGCACCTCGACAGGTGGAAAGGCCTCCTAAATACAGGGGGGACGCAGTTACACTCCTGGAGGCCCACTCCCTGCAGATTGCAATTCCATCTCTAATCAAACACACCTGAATTACCTAATCAAAGCCTTTGGGCCATCCTCCAAAATGGCAGCCAGCTGTGTCGCAGTTAAACTCAAAATCATGAGGTAGCTGTCAGATCACCGAAAAAATCTAAATGAGTCAAATTGGCTAACTCCATCATTATAGACTAGACATTTGTTATTATTATGTTTAAATTCATTTTTGAAGTGACATTATTGCTGTCCCTGATTCAAGAGGGTGCAGATTTTCAGCCGCTTTTGCGCCTTAGACCCAGCGCCTTAGACCCAGCGCCTTAGACCGCTCGGCCACGCTACCTTGTGAGGGCACCTTCCGTGGGCCATTTTCGCCAATTTTTTCTTTTAATGTCTCTCTTCTCCACAGTTAAATCCGTCGAAATTCTACGTGCCTTGAAGGAGCACCTCGACAGGTGGAAAGGCCTCCTAAATATAGGGGGGACGCAGTTACACTCCTGGAGGCCCCCCTCCCTGCAGATTGCAATTCCATCTCTAATCAAACACACCTGAATTACCTAATCAAAGCCTTTGGGCCATCCTCCAAAATGGCAGCCAGCTGTGTCGCAGTTAACCCTCTGAGGTCTAAGGGCATTTTTTCACTTTTTCCTTCGATTTTACAAATCTTATTAAATTCACCTTTTAAAGGTAATTACATAACATAATCCCACATGTTTTATATCAAAATGTGCAGAGAAAACCCAGCTCTCTTACTGGTGAGTTCACCACTTGTCCTGGAGAATTGTCTAAAGAGAGAGAGAGGGATAATCTGTCTCTAAAAGGTGAAAAATTTAAGTCCGATTTTTGAAATTCTTCAAATCTCTTGTGAAAACATACCATTACTCATGTGGACGAATTATTTTGGTCCTTGAAATGGGTTTCCCAAAGTCTTAGGGTCACAAAAGGAGTGTAATATATGAATAAAATAGTAGATAATGAATAATCATTGTCTAAAGTGACATTTTTGAAAAATCGTTTTTTAGTACAAGTTTTGTCTGTGACTCTACCTTCACCAAATGTTAGAGGGACTGAGATAAAATAGGACTAAAATAACTTCCTACTACATATCAAGCTTTATGGGATGTGTGCAAATGAAAAAGTAGCATTACAACAGGTCTTTCTTTCAAGCAAAATGTTTACTTTGTGAAAAAAACTCACTACTAACAATATTCACAAAATGTACACATTTTCATGTTTTACATGTCAAAAAAAAAATTCAAACCAAAGATGAACTATATATTAGAAATATATATATATATATATATAAACTTACCACTATTTACAATATTTACACAATGTGCATGTTTTCATGTTTCAGTTTTTCAGCTGTCATGCCATGCTGCAAAACAGTTTCTGTCCAGCTGCATGCAAAGCGCAACACCACACTCCCTGCATTTCCAAGGTGTGTCCTTTCTCTGGCCTTGGCTTTGGCAATGCTCACACCTGCTGCGACCTGTGGTGGCTTTTGTGGAAGAATCTGCTGCATGAACGGCAATTGGCACAGGAATATGACCTGCAGGTACCGGGACCGGAGCAGTGTGAAGAGGCTTACCACAGAGTTCAGCAGTCAGCTCCTCCATGAAAGCTCTGTGTGTCATGGGTGTTGTTTGCTGGGCCAGACAGAGTTCCTTGTGGAGGATGTAGCTGTTGGTGGTGGCAATGTCCAGAAAATGGTAAAACAGGTGTCTGTACCAGCGCATTGTTTTGTGTTGTGCAGAGTAATATTGAATGAGCTGGTCTGAATGATCAACTCCCCCCATGTGTTCATTGTACGCCAAAACTGGTGTGGGACAGGGGATTGATGTCTTTGTCCAAGAGCCATCTTGTTGTTTCACCCTCCTCTGAACAGTGTTACCAGAGTGTGCTGTGTGAAGTGTGGAGCAGACTGATACTTCTCTCGTGTCCATCCATTTCACATAGATGAGGGGCCCGTCCCGGATCCATCTTATGGAGCCTCTTTCTGATTTTTTTGTGAGGGCGTTATTTGTTGTCCGAGGGCAGTCCTTGCGGTTCTCCCTGTAGGTCCCACAGGCAGCAAATTTTTGCTCATGGAGAGCCCTGAAGAGTTTGGGGCTTGAATAAAAATTATCCATGTAAATGTGGTAGCCTGTGCCAAGGTAACCTGGTTGTACCAGGGACATCACAACATCATAGGAAAGGCCATGTCCAGAGGGGATGTCACTTTTGCCGGTGTAAACGGAAAAGTCCACTGTATAGCCATTCCGTGAGTCTGCCAAGACAAACAACTTGAATCCCCACTTTATCGGTTTTGCCTTCATGTACTGCGTCATCCCAGTTTTGGCCTTTGATGCAACCATTCTTTCATCCACAGCCACATCTCTGTGAGGATGATAAAATGACTTGCAGGCATTTTTGATGGTGTTCATCAGGGGTTTCAGTCTGAAAAGTTTGTCATGGTCGGCTGTGCCCTTTTTTTTGTCGTTCTGGACATCCTCTTCAGGGTCGCTAAGGTGAAGGTTCCAAGAAAGTGCTCTGTATCTGTCCCGTGGCATGATCTGCACTGGAAGTGGCAAAGAGAAGAAGTGATTCTGTCTCCAGTAATCTGCAATGCTCTCGAGTTTCACCATGGCCATGTACAGAAGCAGTCCAATGTACTTGTAAAACTCCCCTATGTTCACATCTAACCATTTATATTTCTTTCCCTGTGCCATTTGTTTAGCAGCCTGCTTGTTTGTGTTTTGGCACAGTGTTTGTATGATTTGTACAGGGAAGAAAAGTTTGAAGAGGTCGAGTGGTGTATATGTGGAAGTGGAGCTGAGCTGTGGCCCTGGTGTTCGAGCTGGTTGAAACCTGGAGACAGGGGGAGCGATGTCTGGGTCTTTTTCCGTCTTCCAAGACAGTGGAGCTGGCTGCTGTGTAGGTGGGGGTGCTGGTTGATGCTGGGCGTTACGGGACCTCTTGGCTGGCCGGGTTGGTGATGATGGTTGCTGTGTAGGTGGGGGTGCTGGTTGATGCTGGGGGGTACGGAACCTCTTGGCTGGCCGGGCTGGTGAGAATGACTGCGGTGTAGGGGCTGGTGGTGACCTGGTGGCAGGCACAGGTGAGGCTGCCTGTGTTACACTGGGCCCTGGTAGCTGTGAATCCTCTCTGAAAAAACACAAAAACATAAAGTTTACATCTCTCTCTCTCTCTCACACACACACACACACACACCAATCTCCACCTAACAAGAATGTGGAAGATGTGTGAGGATTTGACTTATTTTAACGTTATTCCAATTTATCACATGTGCTAGCTATCCTGTCCACCCCAAATCACAGCAAATAACACCTGAATGAGATGTGGGAATACTGTCTCTTCCATTTCAAAACTCCACAGAGATTTATAATTTTACATTCAGTATAAATATAGGCCTACTAAACATAAATAAAATTATATGAAAGATCAAGCCACATCTATACAAGTATAAACAATATGATAAAAAAGGTCAATGGCCAAACCATATCGATTCATCACTACAAGAGATAGGCCTAATGTTATTCAAATTGTGAATTGAGGTGAATAAATATTACATTAGTTATCATAAGGAGACCAGCAAGAACAGCCTACAACGTTACTATTTGTAAGTGTACCCCGGTTTTACACAAGAAAATAACTTTTACATAAAGTAAACACTTTGCTAAAGGCACAGTCAATTTGTCAAAGCAGCACAGCGCAGCTTATTTTAGCCAAGATGGTCACCCTGCGAACGAGGTTTTTATAAAATAAATACGCTTACCCGTCCTCAACTGGATCTCTTCTGTGATCATAATCCTCATCTTCATCAGAAGAAAATCCATCAGGCTCGGAAACTCGCCTTTCATCCTCGTCGCTGCTATCCAAAATCGCCGCAAGTGCGTCTTTCAATGTCAATGTCTTCGCCATTTTCTCTCCTCGTCTTCTTCTTACTTTTCCTCTTCTTTATATATATTTTTGCCATGTTTTTTTCGCGGACTTTTTCTTTCGCGGACTTTTTTACTCTTTCTCTCTCCATGTCAGCTGGTATTTTCCTCACTGTGAGGAGATGGGAGGGTACTTAGGGATTTCAACCGCATCTATTGGTTGGTTTCACACAAAATGCAGACAGGCAAGCTAGCCCACCAATCACGCACGGTGAATGACCATCTTGTCTTCCCTCTTGCTCTCTGTGTGAGTCACATATGATCTCGCGAGAATAAGGACGTTGAAGCTGAGAATCTGTCGATTACGGCAAAATCAGAACCATTTATGTGTGCTGCACAATCGCGGAGATATTAATAGAAACATTGAGTAAACATTGAGTTGACGCGCCCGCGCGTCATCCGACCTCAGGGGGTTAAACTCAAAATCATGAGGTAGCTGTCAGATCACCAAAAAAATCTCAATGAGTCAAATTGGCTAACTCCATCATTATAGACTAGACATTTGTTATTATTATGTTTAAATTCATTTTTGAAGTGACATTATTACCGTCCCTGATTCAAGAGGGTGCAGATTTTCAGCCGCTTTTGCGCCTTTTCGGAGCACTCTTAAGGTGTCTGGCCCTCTTTAAAATCACTGCTGGCAGCGGTGGGATTCAAACCCACGCCCCCGAAGAGACTGGAGCCTAAATCCAGCGCCTTAGACCCCTCGGCCACGCTACCCTGACGTGGCTCGATTCGTGGGCCGTTTTCGCCAATTTTTTCTTTTAATGTCTCTCTTCTCCACAGTTAAATCCGTCGAAATTCTACGTGCCTTGAAGGAGCACCTCGACAGGTGGAAAGGCCTCCTAAATACAGGGGGGAGGCAGTTACACTCCTGGAGGCCCCCCTCCCTGCAGATTGCAATTCCATCTCTAATCAAACACACCTGAATTACCTAATCAAAGCCTTTGGGCCATCCTCCAAAATGGCAGCCAGCTGTGTCGCAGTTAAACTCAAAATCATGAGGTAGCTGTCAGATCACCAAAAAAATCTCAATGAGTCAAATTGGCTAACTCCATCAGTATAGACTAGACATTTGTTATTATTATGTTTAAATTCATTTTTGAAGTGACATTATTGCTGTCCCTGATTCAAGAGGGTGCAGATTTTCAGCCGCTTTTGCGCCTTTTCGGAGCACACTTAAGGTGTCTGGCCCTCTTTAAAATCACTGCTGGCAGCGGTGGGATTAGGACCCACGCCCCCGAAGAGACTGGAGCCTAAATCCAGCATCTTAGACCCCTCGGCCACGCTACCCTGACTTGGCTCGATTCGTGGGCCGTTTTCTGGGCATTTTTTTTTTCATAAATAGATTAAACGTTGGGTGCGGACCTTCATCGTCAGGCTCTGAAGCACGCCGAGTTCGGCCAAGGAAAGCAAAAGCGGCAGGGTTTGGAAGAGTCCGGGAGCAAGCAGTGTCACTTCTCCAGTGTTTTCGCTTAGGCATAGCAGCCACGAGTGCCTTCTAAAATGCTGTCTTGGCAGCGGTGGGATTCAAACCCACGCCCCCGAAGAGACTGGAGCCTTAATCCAGCGCCTTAGACCGCTCGGCCACGCTACCTTGTGAGGGCACCTTCCGTGGGCCATTTTCGCCAATTTTTTCTTTTAATGTCTCTCTTCTCCACAGTTAAATCCATCGAAATTCTACGTGCCTTGAAGGAGCACCTCGACAGGTGGAAAGGCCTCCTAAATACAGGGGGGACGCAGTTACACTCCTGGAGGCCCCCCTCCCTGCAGATTGCAATTCCATCTCTAATCAAACACACCTGAATTACCTAATCAAAGCCTTTGGGCCATCCTCCAAAATGGCAGCCAGCTGTGTTGCAGTTAAACTCAAAATCATGAGGTAGCTGTCAGATCACCAAAAAAATCTAAATGAGTCAAATTGGCTAACTCCATCATTATAGACTAGACATTTGTTATTATTATGTTTAAATACATTTTTGAAGTGACATTATTACTGTCCCTGATTCAAGAGGGTGCAGATTTTCAGCCGCTTTTGCGCCTTTTCGGAGCACTCTTAAGGTGTCTGGCCCTCTTTAAAATCACTGCTGGCAGCGGTGGGATTTGAACTCACGCCCCCGAAGAGACTGGAGCCTAAATCCAGCGCCTTAGACCCCTCGGCCACGCTACCCTGACGTGGCTCGATACGTGGGCCGTTTTCTGGCCATTTTTTTTTCATAAATAGATTAAAGGTTGGGTGCGGACCTTCATCGCCAGGCTCTGAAGCACGCCGACTTTGGCCAAGGAAAGCAAAAGCGGCAGGGTTTGGAAGAGTCCGGGAGCAAGCAGTGTCACTTCTCCAGTGTTTTCGCTTAGGCATAGCAGCCACGAGTGCCTTCTAAAATGCTGTCTTGGCAGCGGTGGGATTCGAACCCACGCCCCCGAAGAGACTGGAGCCTTAATCCAGCGCCTTAGACCGCTCGGCCACGCTACCTTGTGAGGGCACCTTCCGTGGGCCATTTTCGCCAATTTTTTCTTTTAATGTCTCTCTTCTCCACAGTTAAATCCGTCGAAATTCTACGTGCCTTGAAGGAGCACCTCAACAGGTGGAAAGGCCTCCTAAATACAGGGGGGACGCAGTTACACTCCTGGAGGCCCCCTCCCTGCAGATTGCAATTCCATCTCTAATCAAACACACCTGAATTACCTAATCAAAGCCTTTGGGCCATCCTCCAAAATGGCAGCCAGCTTTGTCGCAGTTAAACTTAAAATCATGAGGTAGCTGTCAGATCACCAAAAAAATCTCAATGAGTCAAATTGGCTAACTCCATCATTATAGACTAGACATTTGTTATTATTATGTTTAAATTCATTTTTGAAGTGACATTATTACCGTCCCTGATTCAAGAGGGTGCAGATTTTCAGCCGCTTTTGCGCCTTTTCGGATCACTCTTAAGGTGTCTGGCCCTCTTTAAAATCACTGCTGGCAGCGGTGGGATTCAAACCCACACTCCCGAAGAGACTGGAGCCTAAATCCAGCGCCTTAGACCCCTCGGCCACGCTACCATGACGTGGCTCGATTCGTGGGCCGTTTTCTGGCCATTTTTTTTTTTCATAAATAGATTAAACGTTGGGTGTGGACCTTCATCGTCAGGCTCTGAAGCACGCCGAGTTCGGCCAAGGAAAGCAAAAGCGGCAGGGTTTGGAAGAGACCGGGAGCAAGCAGTGTCACTTCTCCAGTGTTTTCGCTTAGGAATAGCAGCCACGAGTGCCTTCTAAAATGCTGTCTTGGCAGCGGTGGGATTTGAACCCACGCCCCCGAAGAGACTGGAGCCTTAATCCAGCGCCTTAGACCGCTCGGCCACGCTACCTTGTGAGGGCACCTTCCGTGGTCCATTTTCGCCAATTTTTTCTTTTAATGTCTCTCTTCTCCACAGTTAAATCCGTCGAAATTCTACATGCCTTGAAGGAGCACCTCGACAGGTGGAAAGGCCTCCTAAATACAGGGGGGACGCAGTTACACTCCTGGAGGCCCCCCTCCCTGCAGATTGCAATTCCATCTCTAATCAAACACACCTGAATTACCTAATCAAAGCCTTTGGGCCATCCTCCAAAATGGCAGCCAGCTGTGTCGCAGTTAAACTCAAAATCATGAGGTAGCTGTCAGATCACCAAAAAAATCTCAATGAGTCAAATTGGCTAACTCCATTATTATAGACTAGACATTTGTTTTTATTATGTTTAAATTCATTTTTGAAGTGACATTATTACCGTCCCTGATTCAAGAGGGTGCAGATTTTCAGCCGCTTTTGCGCCTTTTCGGAGCACTCTTAAGGTGTCTGGCCCTCTTTAAAATCACTGCTGGCAGCGGTGGGATTCGAACCCACGCCCCCGAAAAGACTGGAGCCTTAATACAGCGCCTTAGACCCCTCGGCCACTCTACCCTGACGTGGCTCGATTCGTGGGCCGTTTTCGCCAACTTTTTCTTTTAATGTCTCTCTTCTCCACAGTTAAATCCGTCGAAATTCTACGTGCCTTGAAGGAGCACCTCGACAGGTGGAAAGGCCTCCTAAATACAGGGGGGACGCAGTTACACTCCTGGAGGCCCCCTCCCTGCAGATTGCAATTCCATCTCTAATCAAACACACCTGAATTACCTAATCAAAGCCTTTGGGCCATCCTCCAAAATGGCAGCCAGCTGTGTCGCAGTTAAACTCAAAATCATGAGGTAGCTGTCAGATCACCAAAAAAATCTCAATGAGTCAAATTGGCTAACTCCATCATTATAGACTAGACATTTGTTATTATTATGTTTAAATTCATTTTTGAAGTGACATTATTACCGTCCCTGATTCAAGAGGGTGCAGATTTTCAGCCGCTTTTGCGCCTTTTCGGAGCACTCTTAAGGTGTCTGGCCCTCTTTAAAATTACTGCTGGCAGCGGTGGGATTCGAACCCACGCCCCCGAAAAGACTGGAGCCTTAATACAGCGCCTTAGACCCCTCGGCCACTCTACCCTGACGTGGCTCGATTCGTGGGCCGTTTTCGCCAACTTTTTCTTTTAATGTCTCTCTTCTCCACAGTTAAATCCGTCGAAATTCTACGTGCCTTGAAGGAGCACCTCGACAGGTGGAAAGGCCTCCTAAATACAGGGGGGACGCAGTTACACTCCTGGAGGCCCCCTCCCTGCAGATTGCAATTCCATCTCTAATCAAACACACCTGAATTACCTAATCAAAGCCTTTGGGCCATCCTCCAAAATGGCAGCCAGCTGTGTCGCAGTTAAACTTAAAATCATGAGGTAGCTGTCAGATCACCAAAAACATCTCAATGAGTCAAATTGGCTAACTCCATCAGTATAGACTAGACATTTGTTATTATTATGTTTAAATTCATTTTTGAAGTGACATTATTGCTGTCCCTGATTCAAGAGGGTGCAGATTTTCAGCCGCTTTTGCGCCTTTTCGGAGCACACTTAAGGTGTCTGGCCCTCTTTAAAATCACTGCTGGCAGCGGTGGGATTTGAACTCACGCCCCCGAAGAGACTGGAGCCTAAATCCAGCGCCTTAGACCCCTCGGCCACGCTACCCTGACGTGGCTCGATACGTGGGCCGTTTTCTGGCCATTTTTTTTTCATAAATAGATTAAAGGTTGGGTGCGGACCTTCATCGCCAGGCTCTGAAGCACGCCGACTTTGGCCAAGGAAAGCAAAAGCGGCAGGGTTTGGAAGAGTCCGGGAGCAAGCAGTGTCACTTCTCCAGTGTTTTCGCTTAGGCATAGCAGCCACGAGTGCCTTCTAAAATGCTGTCTTGGCAGCGGTGGGATTCGAACCCACGCCCCCGAAGAGACTGGAGCCTTAATCCAGCGCCTTAGACCGCTCGGCCACGCTACCTTGTGAGGGCACCTTCCGTGGGCCATTTTCGCCAATTTTTTCTTTTAATGTCTCTCTTCTCCACAGTTAAATCCGTCGAAATTCTACGTGCCTTGAAGGAGCACCTCGACAGGTGGAAAGGCCTCCTAAATACAGGGGGGACGCAGTTACACTCCTGGAGGCCCCCTCCCTGCAGATTGCAATTCCATCTCTAATCAAACACACCTGAATTACCTAATCAAAGCCTTTGGGCCATCCTCCAAAATGGCAGCCAGCTTTGTCGCAGTTAAACTTAAAATCATGAGGTAGCTGTCAGATCACCAAAAAAATCTCAATGAGTCAAATTGGCTAACTCCATCATTATAGACTAGACATTTGTTATTATTATGTTTAAATTCATTTTTGAAGTGACATTATTACCGTCCCTGATTCAAGAGGGTGCAGATTTTCAGCCGCTTTTGCGCCTTTTCGGATCACTCTTAAGGTGTCTGGCCCTCTTTAAAATCACTGCTGGCAGCGGTGGGATTCGAACCCACACTCCCGAAGAGACTGGAGCCTAAATCCAGCGCCTTAGACCCCTCGGCCACGCTACCATGACGTGGCTCGATTCGTGGGCCGTTTTCTGGCCATTTTTTTTTTCATAAATAGATTAAACGTTGGGTGTGGACCTTCATCGTCAGGCTCTGAAGCACGCCGAGTTCGGCCAAGGAAAGCAAAAGCGGCAGGGTTTGGAAGAGACCGGGAGCAAGCAGTGTCACTTCTCCAGTGTTTTCGCTTAGGAATAGCAGCCACGAGTGCCTTCTAAAATGCTGTCTTGGCAGCGGTGGGATTTGAACCCACGCCCCGAAGAGACTGGAGCCTTAATCCAGCGCCTTAGACCGCTCGGCCACGCTACCTTGTGAGGGCACCTTCCGTGGTCCATTTTCGCCAATTTTTTCTTTTAATGTCTCTCTTCTCCACAGTTAAATCCGTCGAAATTCTACATGCCTTGAAGGAGCATCTCGACAGGTGGAAAGGCCTCCTAAATACAGGGGGGACGCAGTTACACTCCTGGAGGCCCCCCTCCCTGCAGATTGCAATTCCATCTCTAATCAAACACACCTGAATTACCTAATCAAAGCCTTTGGGCCATCCTCCAAAATGGCAGCCAGCTGTGTCGCAGTTAAACTCAAAATCATGAGGTAGCTGTCAGATCACCAAAAAAATCTCAATGAGTCAAATTGGCTAACTCCATTATTATAGACTAGACATTTGTTTTTATTATGTTTAAATTCATTTTTGAAGTGACATTATTACCGTCCCTGATTCAAGAGGGTGCAGATTTTCAGCCGCTTTTGCGCCTTTTCGGAGCACTCTTAAGGTGTCTGGCCCTCTTTAAAATCACTGCTTGCAGCGGTGGGATTCGAACCCACGCCCCCGAAAAGACTGGAGCCTTAATACAGCGCCTTAGACCCCTCGGCCACTCTACCCTGACGTGGCTCGATTCGTGGGCCGTTTTCGCCAACTTTTTCTTTTAATGTCTCTATTCTCCACAGTTAAATCCGTCGAAATTCTACGTGCCTTGAAGGAGCACCTCGACAGGTGGAAAGGCCTCCTAAATACAGGGGGGACGCAGTTACACTCCTGGAGGCCCCCTCCCTGCAGATTGCAATTCCATCTCTAATCAAACACACCTGAATTACCTAATCAAAGCCTTTGGGCCATCCTCCAAAATGGCAGCCAGCTGTGTCGCAGTTAAACTCAAAATCATGAGGTAGCTGTCAGATCACCAAAAAAATCTCAATGAGTCAAATTGGCTAACTCTATCATTATAGACTAGACATTTGTTATTATTATGTTTAAATTCATTTTTGAAGTGACATTATTACCGTCCCTGATTCAAGAGGGTGCAGATTTTCAGCCGCTTTTGCGCCTTTTCGGATCACTCTTAAGGTGTCTGGCCCTCTTTAAAATCACTGCTGGCAGCGGTGGGATTCGAACCCACACTCCCGAAGAGACTGGAGCCTAAATCCAGCGCCTTAGACCCCTCGGCCACGCTACCATGACGTGGCTCGATTCGTGGGCCGTTTTCTGGCCATTTTTTTTTTCATAAATAGATTAAACGTTGGGTGTGGACCTTCATCGTCAGGCTCTGAAGCACGCCGAGTTCGGCCAAGGAAAGCAAAAGCGGCAGGGTTTGGAAGAGACCGGGAGCAAGCAGTGTCACTTCTCCAGTGTTTTCGCTTAGGAATAGCAGCCACGAGTGCCTTCTAAAATGCTGTCTTGGCAGCGGTGGGATTTGAACCCACGCCCCGAAGAGACTGGAGCCTTAATCCAGCGCCTTAGACCGCTCGGCCACGCTACCTTGTGAGGGCACCTTCCGTGGTCCATTTTCGCCAATTTTTTCTTTTAATGTCTCTCTTCTCCACAGTTAAATCCGTCGAAATTCTACATGCCTTGAAGGAGCATCTCGACAGGTGGAAAGGCCTCCTAAATACAGGGGGGACGCAGTTACACTCCTGGAGGCCCCCCTCCCTGCAGATTGCAATTCCATCTCTAATCAAACACACCTGAATTACCTAATCAAAGCCTTTGGGCCATCCTCCAAAATGGCAGCCAGCTGTGTCGCAGTTAAACTCAAAATCATGAGGTAGCTGTCAGATCACCAAAAAAATCTCAATGAGTCAAATTGGCTAACTCCATTATTATAGACTAGACATTTGTTTTTATTATGTTTAAATTCATTTTTGAAGTGACATTATTACCGTCCCTGATTCAAGAGGGTGCAGATTTTCAGCCGCTTTTGCGCCTTTTCGGAGCACTCTTAAGGTGTCTGGCCCTCTTTAAAATCACTGCTTGCAGCGGTGGGATTCGAACCCACGCCCCCGAAAAGACTGGAGCCTTAATACAGCGCCTTAGACCCCTCGGCCACTCTACCCTGACGTGGCTCGATTCGTGGGCCGTTTTCGCCAACTTTTTCTTTTAATGTCTCTCTTCTCCACAGTTAAATCCGTCGAAATTCTACGTGCCTTGAAGGAGCACCTCGACAGGTTGAAAGGCCTCCTAAATACAGGGGGGACGCAGTTACACTCCTGGAGGCCCCCTCCCTGCAGATTGCAATTCCATCTCTAATCAAACACACCTGAATTACCTAATCAAAGCCTTTGGGCCATCCTCCAAAATGGCAGCCAGCTGTGTCGCAGTTAAACTCAAAATCATGAGGTAGCTGTCAGATCACCAAAAAAATCTCAATGAGTCAAATTGGCTAACTCTATCATTATAGACTAGACATTTGTTATTATTATGTTTAAATTCATTTTTGAAGTGACATTATTGCTGTCCCTGATTCAAGAGGGTGCAGATTTTCAGCCGATTTTGCGCCTTAGACCCAGCGCCTTAGACCCAGCGCCTTAGACCGCTCGGCCACGCTACCTTGTGAGGGCACCTTCCGTGGGCCATTTTCGCCAATTTTTTCTTTTAATGTCTCTCTTCTCCACAGTTAAATCCGTCGAAATTCTACGTGCCTTGAAGGAGCACCTCGACAGGTGGAAAGGCCTCCTAAATACAGGGGGGACGCAGTTACACTCCTGGAGGCCCCCCTCCCTGCAGATTGCAATTCCATCTCTAATCAAACACACCTGAATTACCTAATCAAAGCCTTTGGGCCATCCTCCAAAATGGCAGCCAGCTGTGTCGCAGTTAAACTCAAAATCATGAGGTAGCTGTCAGATCACCAAAAAAATCTCAATGAGTCAAATTGGCTAACTCCATCATTATAGACTAGACATTTGTTATTATTATGTTTAAATTCATTTTTGAAGTGACATTATTGCTGTCCCTGATTCAAGAGGGTGCAGATTTTCAGTCGCTTTTGCGCCTTTTCGGAGCACACTTACGGTGTCTGGCCCTCTTTAAAATCACGGCTGGCAGCAGTGGGATTCAAACCCACGCCCCCAAAGAGACTGGAGCCTAAATCCAGCACCTTAGACCCCTCGGCCACGCTACCCTGATGAGGCTCGTTTCGTGGGCCGTTTTCTGGCCATTTTTTTTTTCATGAATAGATTAAACGTTGGGTGCGTACCTTCATCGTCAGGCTCTGAAGCACGCCAAGTTGGGCCAAGGAAAGCAAAAGCGGCAGGGTTTGGAAGAGACCGGGAGCAAGCAGTGTCACTTCTCCAGTGTTTTCGCTTAGGCATAGCAGCCACGAGTGCCTTCTAAAATACTGTTTTGGCAGCGGTGGGATTCGAACCCACGCCCCCGAAGAGACTGGAGCCTTAATCCAGCGCCTTAGACCACTCGGCCACGCTACCTTGTGAGGGCACCTTCCGTGGGCCATTTTCGCCAATTTTTTCTTTTAATGTCTCTCTTCTCCACAGTTAAATCCGTCGAAATTCTACGTGCCTTGAAGGAGCACCTCGACAGGTGGAAAGGCCTCCTAAATACAGGGGGGACGCAGTTACACTCCTGGAGGCCCCCCTCCCTGCAGATTGCAATTCCATCTCTAATCAAACACACCTGATTTACCTTATCAAAGCCTTTGGGCCATCCTCCAAAATGGCAGCCAGCTGTGTCGCAGTTAAACTCAAAATCATGAGGTAGCTGTCAGATCACCAAAAAAATCTCAATGAGTCAAATTGGCTAACTCCATCATTATAGACTAGACATTTGTTATTATTATGTTTAAATTCATTTTTGAAGTGACATTATTACCGTCCCTGATTCAAGAGGGTGCAGATTTTCAGACGCTTTTGCGCCTTTTCGGAGCACTCTTTAGGTGTCTGGCCCTCTTTAAAATTACTGCTGGCAGCGGTGGGATTCGAACCCACGCCCCCGAAGAGACTGGAGCCTAAATCCAGCGCCTTAGACCCCTCGGCCACGCTACCCTGACGTGGCTCAATTCGTGGGCCGTTTTCTGGCCATTTTTTTTTTCATAAATAGATTAAACGTTGGGTGCGGACTTTCATCGTCAGGCTCTGAAGCACGCCGAGTTCGGCCAAGGAAAGCAAAAGCGGCAGGGTTTGGAAGAGACCGGGAGCAAGCAGTGTCACTTCTCCAGTGTTTTCGCTTAGGCATAGCAGCCACGAGTGCCTTCTAAAATGCTATCTTGGCAGCGGTGGGATTCGAACCCACGCCCCCGAAGAGACTGGAGCCTTAATCCAGCGCCTTAGACCGCTCGGCCACACTACCTTGTGAGGGCACCTTCCGTGGGCCATTTTCGCCAATTTTTTCTTTTAATGTCTCTCTTCTCCACAGTTAAATCCGTCGAAATTCTACGTGCCTTGAAGGAGCACCTCGACAGGTGGAAAGGCCTCCTAAATACAGGGGGGACACAGTTACACTCCTGGAGGCCCCCTCCCTGCAGATTGCAATTCCATCTCTAATCAAACACACCTGAATTACCTAATCAAAGCCTTTGGGCCATCCTCCAAAATGGCAGCCAGCTGTGTCGCAGTTAAACTCAAAATCATGAGGTAGCTGTCAGATCACCAAAAAAATCTAAATGAGTCAAATTGGCTAACTCCATCATTATAGACTAGACATTTGTTATTATTATGTTTAAATTCATTTTTGAAGTGACATTATTGCTGTCCCTGATTCAAGAGGGTGCAGATTTTCAGCCGCTTTTGCGCCTTAGACCCAGCGCTTTGATCAAATTGGCTAACTCCATCATTATAGACTAGACATTTGTTATTATTATGTTTAAATTCATTTTTGAAGTGACATTATTACTGTCCCTGATTCAAGAGGGTGCAGATTTTAAGCCGCTTTTGCGCCTTTTCGGAGCACTCTTAAGGTGTCTGGCCCTCTTTAAAATCACTGCTGGCAGCAGTGGGATTCGAACCCACGCCCCTGAAGAGACTGGAGCCTAAATCCAGCGCCTTAGACCCCTCGGCCCGATACCCTGACGTGGCTTGATTCGTGGGCCGTTTTCTGGCCATTTTTTTTTTCATAAATAGATTAAACGTTGGGTGCGGACCTTCATCGTCAGGCTCTGAAGCACGCCGAGTTTGGCCAAGGAAAGCAAAAGCGGCAGGGTTTGGAAGAGTCCGGGAGCAAGCAGTGTCACTTCTCCAGTGTTTTCGCTTAGGCATAGCAGCCACGAGTGCCTTCTAAAATGCTGTCTTGGCAGCGGTGGGACTCAAACCCACGCCCCCGGAGAGACTGGAGCCTTAATCCAGCGCCTTAGACCACTCGGCCACGCTACCTTGTGAGGGCACCTTCCGTGGGCCATTTTCGCCAATTTTTTCTTTTAATGTCTCTCTTCTCCACAGTTAAATCCGTCGAAATTCTACGTGCCTTGAAGGAGCACCTCGACAGGTGGAAAGGCCTCCTAAATAAAGGGGGGACGCAGTTACACTCCTGGAGGCCCCCCTCCCTGCAGATTGCAATTCCATCTCTAATCAAACACACCTGAATTACCTAATCAAAGCTTTTGGGCCATCCTCCAAAATGGCAGCCAGCTGTGTCGCAGTTAAACTCAAAATCATGAGGTAGCTGTCAGATCACCAAAAAAATCTAAATGAGTCAAATTGGCTAACTCCATCATTATAGACTAGACATTTGTTATTATTATGTTTAAATTCATTTTTGAAGTGACATTATTGCTGTCCCTGATTCAAGAGGGTGCAGATTTTCAGCCGCTTTTGCGCCTTTTCGGAGCACACTTAAAGTGTCTGGACCTCTTTAAAATCACTGCTGGCAGCGGTGGGATTCGAACCCACGCCCCCGAAGAGACTGGAGCCTAAATCCAGCGCCTTAGACCCCTCGGCCACGCTACCCTGATGTGGCTCGATTCGTGGGCCGTTTTCTGGCCATTTTTTTTTCATAAATAGATTAAACGTTGGGTGCGGACCTTCATCGTCAGGCTCTGAAGCACGCCGAGTTCGGCCAAGGAAAGCAAAAGCGGCAGGGTTTGGAAGAGACCGGGAGCAAGCAGTGTCACTTCTCCAGTGTTTTCGCTTAGGCATAGCAGCCACGAGTGCCTTCTAAAATGCTGCCTTGGCAGCGGTGGGATTCGAACCCACGCCCCCGAAGAGACTGGAGCCTTAATCCAGCGCCTTAGACCGCTCGGCCACGCTTCCTTGTGAGGGCACCTTCCGTGGTCCATTTTCGCCAATTTTTTCTTTTAATGTCTCTCTTCTCCACAGTTAAATCCGTCGAAATTCTACGTGCCTTGAAGGAGCACCTCGACAGGTGAAAAGGCCTCCTAAATACAGGGGGGACGCAGTTACACTCCTGGAGGCCCCCCTCCCTGCAGATTGCAATTCCATCTCTAATCAAACACACCTGAATTACCTAATCAAAGCCTTTGGGCCATCCTCCAAAATGGCAGCCAGCTGTGTCGCAGTTAAACTCAAAATCATGAGGTAGCTGTCAGATCACCAAAAAAATCTAAATGAGTCAAATTGGCTAACTCCATCATTATAGACTAGACATTTGTTATTATTATGTTTAAATACATTTTTGAAGTGACATTATTACTGTCCCTGATTCAAAAGGGTGCAGATTTTCAGCCGCTTTTGCGCCTTTTCGGAGCACTCTTAAGGTGTCTGGCCCTCTTTAAAATTACTGCTGGCAGCGGTGGGATTCGAACCCACGCCCCCGAAGAGACTGGAGCCTAAATCCAGCGCCTTAGACCCCTCGGCCACGCTACCCTGATGTGGCTCGATACGTGGGCCGTTTTCTGGCCCTTTTTTTTTCATAAATAGATTAAACGTTGGGTGCGTACCTTCATCGTCAGGCTCTGAAGCACGCCGAGTTCGGCCAAGGAAAGCAAAAGCGGCAGGGTTTGGAAGAGACCGGGAGCAAGCAGTGTCACTTCTTCAGTGTTTTCGCTTAGGCATAGCAGCCACGAGTGCCTTCTAAAATGCTGCCTTGGCAGCGGTGGGATTCGAACCCACGCCCCCGAAGAGAATGGAGCCTTTATCCAGCGCCTTAGACCGCTCGGCCACGCTACCTTGTGAGGGCACCTTCCGTGGTCCATTTTCGCCAATTTTTTCTTTTAATGTCTCTCTTCTCCACAGTTAAATCCGTCGAAATTCTACGTGCCTTGAAGGAGCACCTCGACAGGTGAAAAGGCCTCCTAAATACAGGGGGGACGCAGTTACACTCCTGGAGGCCCCCCTCCCTGCAGATTGCAATTCCATCTCTAATCAAACACACCTGAATTACCTAATCAAAGCCTTTGGGCCATCCTCCAAAATGGCAGCCAGCTGTGTCGCAGTTAAACTCAAAATCATGAGGTAGCTGTCAGATCACCAAAAAAATCTCAATGAGTCAAATTGGCTAACTCCATCATTATAGACTAGACATTTGTTATTATTATGTTTAAATTCATTTTTGAAGTGACATTATTGCTGTCCGTGATTCAAGAGAATGCATGCCTTTGCGCCTTTTCGGAGCACATTTAAGGTGTCTGGCCCTCTTTAAAATCACTGCTGGCAGCGGTGGGATTCAAAGCCACGCCCCCGAAGAGACTGGAGCCTAATTCCAGCGCCTTAGACCCCTCGGCCATGCTACCCTGATGTGGCTCGATTCGTGGGCCGTTTTCTGGCCATTTTTTTTTTCATAAATAGATTAAACGTTGGGTGCGGACCTTCATCGTCAGGCTCTGAAGCACGCCGAGTTCGGCCAAGGAAAGCAAAAGCAGCAGGGTTTGGAAGAGACTGGGAGCAAGCAGTGTCACTTCTCCAGTGTTTTCGCTTAGGCATAGCAGCCACAAAAGCCTTCTAAAATGCTGTCTTGGCAGGGGTGGGATTCGAACCCACGCCCCCGAAGAGACTAGAGCCTTAATCCAGCGCCTTAGACCGCTCGGCCACGCTACCCTGATGTGGCTCGATACGTGGGCAGTTTTCTGGCCCTTTTATTTTCATAAATAGATTAAAGGTTGGGTGCGGACCTTCATCGCCAGGCTCTGAAGCACGCCGAGTTTGGCCAAGGAAAGCAAAAGCGGCAGAGTTTGGAAGAGTCCGGGAGCAAGCAGTGTCACTTCTCCAGTGTTTTCGCTCAGGCATAGCAGCCACGAATGCCTTCTAAAATGCTGTCTTGGCAGCGGTAGGATCCGAACCCACACCCCCGAAGAGACTGGAGCCTTAATCCAGCGCCTTAGACCGCTCGGCCACGCTACCTTGTGAGGGCACCTTCCGTGGGCCATTTTCGCCAATTTTTTCTTTTAATGTCTCTCTTCTCCACAGTTAAATCCGTCGAAATTCTACGTGCCTTGAAGGAGCACCTCGACAGGTGGAAAGGCCTCCTAAATACAGGGGGGACGCAGTTACACTCCTGGAGGCCCCCCTCCCTGCAGATTGCAATTCCATCTCTAATCAAACACACCTGAATTACCTAATCAAAGCCTTTGGGCCATCCTCCAAAATGGCAGCCAGCTGTGTCGCAGTTAAACTCAAAATCATGAGGTAGCTGTCAGATCACCAAAAAAATCTCAATGAGTCAAATTGGCTAACTCCATCATTATAGACTAGACATTTGTTATTATTATGTTTAAATTAATTTTTGAAGTGACATTATTGCTGTCCCTGATTCAAGAGGGTGCAGATTTTCAGCCGCTTTTGCGCCTTTTCGGAGCACACTTAAGGTGTCTGGACCTCTTTAAAATCACTGCTGGCAGCGGTGGGATTCGAACCCACGCCCCCGAAGAGACTGGAGCCTAAATCCAGCGCCTTAGACCCCTCGGCCACGCTACCCTGACGTGGATCGATTCGTGGGCCGTTTTCTGGCCATTTTTTTTTCATAAATAGATTAAACGTTGGGTGCGGACCTTCATCGTCAGGCTCTGAAGCACGCCTAGTTCGGCCAAGGAAAGCAAAAGCGGCAGGGTTTGGAAGAGACCGGGAGCAAGCAGTGTCACTTCTCCAGTGTTTTCGCTTAGGCTTAGCAGCCACGAGTGCCTTCTAAAATGCTGTCTTGGCAGCGGTGGGATTCAACCCACGCCCCCGAAGAGACTGGAGCCTTAATCCAGCGCCTTAGACCGCTTGGCCACGCTACCTTTCCGTGGGCCATTTTCGCCAATTTTTTCTTTTAATGTCTCTCTTCTCCACAGTTTAAATCCGTCGAAATTCTACGTGCCTTGAAGGAGCACCTCGACAGGTGGAAAGGCCTCCTAAATACAGGGGGGACGCAGTTACACTCCTGGAGGCCCCCTCCCTGCAGATTGCAATTCCATCTCTAATCAAACACACCTGAATTACCTAATCAAAGCCTTTGGGCCATCCTCCAAAATGGCAGCCAGCTGTGTCGCAGTTAAACTCAAAATCATGAAGTAGCTGTCAGATCACCAAAAAAATCTAAATGAGTCAAATTGGCTAACTCCATCATTATAGACTAGACATTTGTTATTATTATGTTTAAATTCATTTTTGAAGTGACATTATTGCTGTCCCTGATTCAAGAGGGTGCAGATTTTCAACCGCTTTTGCGCCTTAGACCCAGCGCTTTGATCAAATTGGCTAACTCCATCATTATAGACTAGACATTTGTTATTATTATGTTTAAATTCATTTTTGAAGTGACATTATTACTGTCCCTGATTCAAGAGGGTGCAGATTTTCAGCCGCTTTTGCGCCTTTTCGGAGCACTCTTAAGGTGTCTGGCCCTCTTTAAAATCACTGCTGGCAGCAGTGGGATTCGAACCCACGCCCCTGAAGAGACTGGAGCCTAAATCCAGCGCCTTAGACCCCTCGGCCCGATACCCTGACGTGGCTTGATTCGTGGGCCGTTTTCTGGCCATTTTTTTTTTCATAAATAGATTAAACGTTGGGTGCGGACCTTCATCGTCAGGCTCTGAAGCACGCCGAGTTTGGCCAAGGAAAGCAAAAGCGGCAGGGTTTGGAAGAGTCCGGGAGCAAGCAGTGTCACTTCTCCAGTGTTTTCGCTTAGGCATAGCAGCCACGAGTGCCTTCTAAAATGCTGTCTTGGCAGCGGTGGGACTCGAACCCACGCCCCCGGAGAGACTGGAGCCTTAATCCAGCGCCTTAGACCGCTCGGCCACGCTACCTTGTGAGGGCACCTTCCGTGGGCCATTTTCGCCAATTTTTTCTTTTAATGTCTCTCTTCTCCACAGTTAAATCCGTCGAAATTCTACGTGCCTTGAAGGAGCACCTCGACAGGTGGAAAGGCCTCCTAAATAAAGGGGGGACGCAGTTACACTCCTGGAGGCCCCCCTCCCTGCAGATTGCAATTCCATCTCTAATCAAACACACCTGAATTACCTAATCAAAGCTTTTGGGCCATCCTCCATAATGGCAGCCAGCTGTGTCGCAGTTAAACTCAAAATCATGAGGTAGCTGTCAGATCACCAAAAAAATCTAAATGAGTCAAATTGGCTAACTCCATCATTATAGACTAGACATTTGTTATTATTATGTTTAAATTCATTTTTGAAGTGACATTATTGCTGTCCCTGATTCAAGAGGGTGCAGATTTTCAGCCGCTTTTGCGCCTTTTCGGAGCACACTTAAGGTGTCTGGACCTCTTTAAAATCACTGCTGGCAGCGGTGGGATTCGAACCCACGCCCCCGAAGAGACTGGAGCCTAAATCCAGCGCCTTAGACCCCTCGGCCACGCTACCCTGATGTGGCTCGATTCGTGGGCCGTTTTCTGGCCATTTTTTTTTTCATAAATAGATTAAACGTTGGGTGCGGACCTTCATCGTCAGGCTCTGAAGCACGCCGAGTTCGGCCAAGGAAAGCAAAAGCGGCAGGGTTTGGAAGAGACCGGGAGCAAGCAGTGTCACTTCTCCAGTGTTTTCGCTTAGGCATAGCAGCCACGAGTGCCTTCTAAAATGCTGTCTTGGCAGCGGTGGGATTCGAACCCACGCCCCCGAAGAGACTGGAGCCTTAATCCAGCGCCTTAGACCGCTCGGCCACGCTACCTTGTGAGGGCACCTTCCGTGGTCCATTTTCGCCAATTTTTTCTTTTAATGTCTCTCTTCTCCACAGTTAAATCCGTCGAAATTCTACGTGCCTTGAAGGAGCACCTCGACAGGTGGAAAGGCCTCCTAAATACAGGGGGGACGCAGTTACACTCCTGGAGGCCCCCCTCCCTGCAGATTGCAATTCCATCTCTAATCAAACACACCTGAATTACCTAATCAAAGCCTTTGGGCCTTCCTCCAAAATGGCAGCCAGCTGTGTCGCAGTTAAACTCAAAATCATGAGGTAGCTGTCAGATCACCAAAAAAATCTCAATGAGTCAAATTGGCTAACTCCATCATTATAGACTAGACATTTGTTATTATTATGTTTAAATTCATTTTTGAAGTGACATTATTACCGTCCCTGATTCAAGAGGGTGCAGATTTTCAGCCGCTTTTGCGCCTTTTCGGAGCACTCATAAGGTGTCTGGCCCTCTTTAAAATCACTGCTGGCAGCGGTGGGATTCGAACCCACGCCCCCGAAGAGACTGGAGCCTTAATACAGCGCCTTAGACCCCTCGGCCACGCTACCCTGACGTGGCTCGATTCGTGGGCCGCTTTCTGGGCATTTTTTTTTCATAAATAGATTAAACGTTGGGTGCGGACCTTCATCGTCAGGCTCTGAAGCACGCCGAGTTCGGCCAAGGAAAGCAAAAGCGGCAGGGTTTGGAAGAGTCCGGGAGCAAGCAGTGTCACTTCTCCAGTGTTTTCGCTTAGGCATAGCAGCCACGAGTGCCTTCTAAAATGCTGTCTTGGCAGCGGTGGGATTCGAACCCACGCCCCCGAAGAGACTGGAGCCTTAATCCAGCGCCTTAGACCGCTCGGCCACGCTACCTTGTGAGGGCACCTTCCGTGGTCCATTTTCGCCAATTTTTTCTTTTAATGTCTCTCTTCTCCACAGTTAAATCCGTCGAAATTCTACGTGCCTTGAAGGAGCACCTCGACAGGTGGAAAGGCCTCCTAAATACAGGGGGGACGCAGTTACACTCCTGGAGGCCCCCTCCCTGCAGATTGCAATTCCATCTCTAATCAAACACACCTGAATTACCTAATCAAAGCTTTTGGGCCATCCTCCAAAATGGCAGCCAGCTGTGTCGCAGTTAAACTCAAAATCATGAGGTAGCTGTCAGATCACCGAAAAAATCTAAATGAGTCAAATTGGCTAACTCCATCATTATAGACTAGACATTTGTTATTATTATGTTTAAATTCATTTTTGAAGTGACATTATTGCTGTCCCTGATTCAAGAGGGTGCAGATTTTCAGCCGCTTTTGCGCCTTAGACCCAGCGCCTTAGACCCAGCGCCTTAGACCGCTCGGCCACGCTACCTTGTGAGGGCACCTTCCGTGGGCCATTTTCGCCAATTTTTTCTTTTAATGTCTCTCTTCTCCTCAGTTAAATCCGTCGAAATTCTACGTGCCTTGAAGGAGCACCTCGACAGGTGGAAAGGCCTCCTAAATATAGGGGGGACGCAGTTACACTCCTGGAGGCCCCCCTCCCTGCAGATTGCAATTCCATCTCTAATCAAACACACCTGAATTACCTAATCAAAGCCTTTGGGCCATCCTCCAAAATGGCAGCCAGCTGTGTCGCAGTTAAACTCAAAATCATGAGGTAGCTGTCAGATCACCCAAAAAATCTCAATGAGTCAAATTGGCTAACTCCATCATTATAGACTAGACATTTGTTATTATTATGTTTAAATTCATTTTTGAAGTGACATTATTACCGTCCCTGATTCAAGAGGGTGCAGATTTTCAGCCGCTTTTGCGCCTTTTCGGAGCACTCTTAAGGTGTCTGGCCCTCTTTAAAATCACTGCTGGCAGCGGTGGGATTCGGACCCACGCCCCCGAAGAGACTGGAGCCTAAATCCAGCGTCTTAGACCCCTCGGCCACGCTACCCTGACGTGGCTCGATTCGTGGGCCGTTTTCTGGGCATTTTTTTTTTCATAAATAGATTAAACGTTGGGTGCGGACCTTCATCGTCAGGCTCTGAAGCACGCCGAGTTCGGCCAAGGAAAGCAAAAGCGGCAGGGTTTGGAAGAGTCCGGGAGCAAGCAGTGTCACTTCTCCAGTGTTTTCGCTTAGGCATAGCAGCCACGAGTGCCTTCTAAAATGCTGTCTTGGCAGCGGTGGGATTCGAACCCACACCCCCGAAGAGACTGGAGCCTTAATCCAGCGCCTTAGACCGCTCGGCCACGCTACCTTGTGAGGGCACCTTCCGTGGGCCATTTTCGCCAATTTTTTCTTTTAATGTCTCTCTTCTCCACAGTTAAATCCGTCGAAATTCTACGTGCCTTGAAGGATCACCTCGACAGGTGGAAAGGCCTCCTAAATACAGGGGGGACGCAGTTACACTCCTGGAGGCCCCCCTCCCTGCAGATTGCAATTCCATCTCTAATCAAACACACCTGAATTACCTAATCAAAGCCTTTGGGCCATCCTCCAAAATGGCAGCCAGCTGTGTTAAACTCAAAATTATGAGGTAGCTGTCAGATCACCAAAAAAATCTAAATGAGTCAAATTGGCTAACTCCATCATTATAGACTAGACATTTGTTATTATTATGTTTAAATTCATTTTTGAAGTGACATTATTGCTGTCCCTGATTCAAGAGGGTGCAGATTTTCAGCCGCTTTTGCGCCTTTTCGGAGCACACTTAAGGTGTCTGGCCCTCTTTAAAATCACTGCTGGCACCGGTGGGATTCGGACCCACGCCCCCGAAGAGACTGGAGCCTAAATCCAGCGTCTTAGACCCCTCGGCCACGCTACCCTGACGTGGCTCGATTCGTGGGCCGTTTTCTGGGCATTTTTTTTTTCATAAATAGATTAAACGTTGGGTGCGGACCTTCATCGTCAGGCTCTGAAGCACGCCGAGTTCGGCCAAGGAAAGCGGCAGGGTTTGGAAGAGACCGGGAGCAAGCAGTGTCACTTCTCCAGTGTTTTCGCTTAGGAATAGCAGCCACGAGTGCCTTCTAAGATGCTGTCTTGGCAGCGGTGGGATTCGAACCCACGCCCCCGAAGAGACTGGAGCCTTAATCCAGCGCCTTAGACCGCTCGGCCACGCTACCTTGTGAGGGCACCTTCCGTGGGACATTTTCGCCAATTTTTTCTTTTAATGTCTCTCTTCTCCACAGTTAAATCCGTCGAAATTCTACGTGCCTTGAAGGAGCACCTCGACAGGTGGAAAGGCCTCCTAAATACAGGGGGGACGCAGTTACACTCCTGGAGGCCCCCCTCCCTGCAGATTGCAATTCCATCTCTAATCAAACACACCTGAATTACCTAATCAAAGCCTTTGGGCCATCCTCCAAAATGGCAGCCAGCTGTGTCGCAGTTAAACTCAAAATCATGAGGTAGCTGTCAGATCACCAAAAAAATCTCAATGAGTCAAATTGGCTAACTCCATCAGTATAGACTAGACATTTGTTATTATTATGTTTAAATTCATTTTTGAAGTGACATTATTGCTGTCCCTGATTCAAGAGGGTGCAGATTTTCAGCCGCTTTTGCGCCTTAGACCCAGCGCCTTAGACCGCTCGGCCACGCTACCTTGTGAAGGCACCTTCCGTGGGCCATTTTCGCCAATTTTTTCTTTTAATGTCTCTCTTCTTCACAGTTAAATCCGTCGAAATTCTACGTGCCTTGAAGGAGCACCTCGACAGGTGGAAAGGCCTCCTAAATACAGGGGGGACGCAGTTACACTCCTGGAGGCCCCCCTCCCTGCATATTGCAATTCCATCTCTAATCAAACACACCTGAATTCCCTAATCAAAGCCTTTGGGCCATCCTCCAAAATGGCAGCCAGCTGTGTCGCAGTTAAACTCAAAATCATGAGGTAGCTGTCAGATCACCAAAAAAATCTCAATGAGTCAAATTGGCTAACTCCATCATTATAGACTAGACATTTGTTATTATTATGTTTAAATTCATTTTTGAAGTGACATTATTACCGTCCCTGATTCAAGAGGGTGCAGATTTTCAGCCGCTTTTGCGCCTTTTCGGAGCACTCTTAAGGTGTCTGGCCCTCTTTAAAATCACTGCTGGCAGCGGTGGGATTCGAACCCACGCCCATGAAGAGACTGGAGCCTAAATCCAGCGCCTTAGACCCCTCGGCCACGCTACCCTGATGTGGCTTGATTCGTGGGCCGTTTTCTGGCCATTTTTTTTTTCATAAATAGATTAAACGTTGGGTGCGGACCTTCATCGTCAGGCTCTGAAGCACGCCGAGTTCGGCCAAGGAAAGCAAAAGCGGCAGGGTTTGGAAGAGACCGGGAGCAAGCAGTGTCACTTCTCCAGTGTTTTCGCTTAGGAATAGCAGCCACAAGTGCCTTCTAAGATGCTGTCTTGTCTTGGCAGCGGTGGGATTCGAACCCACGCCCCCGAAGAGACTGGAGCCTTAATCCAGCGCCTTAGACCGCTCGGCCACGCTACCTTGTGAGGGCACCTTCCGTGGGACATTTTCGCCAATTTTTTCTTTTAATGTCTCTCTTCTCCACAGTTAAATCCGTCGAAATTCTACGTGCCTTGAAGGAGCACCTCGACAGGTGGAAAGGCCTCCTAAATACAGGAGGGACGCAGTTACACTCCTGGAGGCCCCCCTCCCTGCAGATTGCAATTCCATCTCTAATCAAACACACCTGAATTACCTAATCAAAGCCTTTGGGCCATCCTCCAAAATGGCAGCCAGCTGTGTCGCAGTTAAACTCAAAATCATGAGGTAGCTGTCAGATCACCAAAAAAATCTCAATGAGTCAAATTGGCTAACTCCATCAGTATAGACTAGACATTTGTTATTATTATGTTTAAATTCATTTTTGAAGTGACATTATTGCTGTCCCTGATTCAAGAGGGTGCAGATTTTCAGCCGCTTTTGCGCCTTTTCGGAGCACACTTAAGGTGTCTGGCCCTCTTTAAAATCACTGCTGGCACCGGTGGGATTCGGACCCACGCCCCCGAAGAGACTGGAGCCTAAATCCAGCGTCTTAGACCCCTCGGCCACGCTACCCTGACGTGGCTCGATTCGTGGGCCGTTTTCTGGGCATTTTTTTTTTCATAAATAGATTAAACGTTGGGTGCGGACCTTCATCGTCAGGCTCTGAAGCACGCCGAGTTCGGCCAAGGAAAGCAAAAGCGGCAAGGTTTGGAAGAGACCGGGAGCAAGAAGTGTCACTTCTCCAGTGTTTTCGCTTAGGAATAGCAGCCACAAGTGCCTTCTAAGATGCTGTCTTGGCAGCGGTGGGATTCGAACCCACGCCCCCGAAGAGACTGGAGCCTTAATCCAGCGCCTTAGACCGCTCGGCCACGCTACCTTGTGAGGGCACCTTCCGTGGGCCATTTTCGCCAATTTTTTCTTTTAATGTCTCTCTTCTCCACAGTTAAATCCGTCGAAATTCTACGTGCCTTGAAGGAGCACCTCGACAGGTGGAAAGGCCTCCTAAATACAGGGGGGACGCAGTTACACTCCTGGAGGCCCCCCTCCCTGCAGATTGCAATTCCATCTCTAATCAAACACACCTGAATTACCTAATCAAAGCCTTTGGGCCATCCTCCAAAATGGCAGCCAGCTGTGTCGCAGTTAAACTCAAAATCATGAGGTAGCTGTCAGATCACCAAAAAAATCTCAATGAGTCAAATTGGCTAACTCCATCAGTATAGACTAGACATTTGTTATTATTATGTTTAAATTCATTTTTGAAGTGACATTATTGCTGTCCCTGATTCAAGAGGGTGCAGATTTTCAGCCGCTTTTGCGCCTTTTCGGAGCACATTTAAGGTGTCTGGCCCTCTTTAAAATCACTGCTGGCACCGGTGGGATTCGGACCCACGCCCCCGAAGAGACTGGAGCCTAAATCCAGCGTCTTAGACCCCTCGGCCACGCTACCCTGACGTGGCTCGATTCGTGGGCCGTTTTCTGGGCATTTTTTTTTTCATAAATAGATTAAACGTTGGGTGCGGACCTTCATCGTCAGGCTCTGAAGCACGCCGAGTTCGGCCAAGGAAAGCAAAAGCGGCAGGGTTTGGAAGAGACCGGGAGCAAGCAGTGTCACTTCTCCAGTGTTTTCGCTTAGGCATAGCAGCCACGAGTGCCTTCTAAAATGCTGTCTTGGCAGCGGTGGGATTCGAACCCACGCCCCCGGAAAGACTGGAGCCTTAATCCAGCGCCTTAGACCGCTCGGCCACGCTACCTTGTGAGGGCACCTTCCGTGGGCCATTTTCGCCAATTTTTTCTTTTAATGTCTCTCTTCTCCACAGTTAAATCCGTCGAAATTCTACGTGCCTTGAAGGAGCACCTAATACAGGAGGGACGCAGTTACACTCCTGGAGGCCCCCTCCCTGCAGATTGCAATTCCATCTCTAATCAAACACACCTGAATTACCTAATCAAAGCCTTTGGGCCATCCTCCAAAATGGCAGCCAGCTGTGTCGCAGTTAAACTCAAAATCATGAGGTAGCTGACAGATCACCAAAAAAATCTCAATGAGTCAAATTGGCTAACTCCATCAGTATAGACTAGACATTTGTTATTATTATGTTTAAATTCATTTTTGAAGTGACATTATTGCTGTCCCTGATTCAAGAGGGTGCAGATTTTCAGCCGCTTTTGCGCCTTAGACCCAGCGCCTTAGACCCAGCGCCTTAGACCGCTCGGCCACGCTACCTTGTGAGGGCACCTTCCGTGGGCCATTTTCGCCAATTTTTTCTTTTAATGTCTCTCTTCTCCACAGTTAAATCCGTCGAAATTCTACGTGCCTTGAAGGAGCACCTCGACAGGTGGAAAGGCCTCCTAAATACAGGGGGGACGCAGTTACACTCCTGGAGGCCCCCCTCCCTGCAGATTGCAATTCCATCTCTAATCAAACACACCTGAATTACCTAATCAAAGCCTTTGGGCCATCCTCCAAAATGGCAGCCAGCTGTGTCGCAGTTAAACTCAAAATCATGAGGTAGCTGTCAGATCACCAAAAAAATCTCAATGAGTCAAATTGGCTAACTCCATCATTATAGACTAGACATTTGTTATTATTATGTTTAAATTAATTTTTGAAGTGACATTATTGCTGTCCCTGATTCAAGAGGGTGCAGATTTTCAGCCGCTTTTGCGCCTTTTCGGAGCACACTTAAGGTGTCTGGACCTCTTTAAAATCACTGCTGGCAGCGGTGGGATTCGAACCCACGCCCCCGAAGAGACTGGAGCCTAAATCCAGCTTCTTAGACCCCTCGGCCACGCTACCCTGACGTGGATCGATTCATGGGCCGTTTTCTGGCCATTTTTTTTTCATAAATGGATTAAACGTTGGGTGCGGACCTTCATCGTCAGGCTCTGAAGCACGCCTAGTTCGGCCAAGGAAAGCAAAAGCGGCAGGGTTTGGAAGAGACCGGGAGCAAGCAGTGTCACTTCTCCAGTGTTTTCGCTTAGGCTTAGCAGCCACGAGTGCCTTCTAAAATGCTGTCTTGGCAGCGGTGGGATTCAACCCACGCCCCCGAAGAGACTGGAGCCTTAATCCAGCGCCTTAGACCGCTTGGCCACGCTACCTTTCCGTGGGCCATTTTCGCCAATTTTTTCTTTTAATGTCTCTCTTCTCCACAGTTAAATCCGTCGAAATTCTACGTGCCTTGAAGGAGCACCTCGACAGGTGGAAAGGCCTCCTAAATACAGGGGGGACACAGTTACACTCCTGGAGGCCCCCTCCCTGCAGATTGCAATTCCATCTCTAATCAAACACACCTGAATTACCTAATCAAAGCCTTTGGGCCATCCTCCAAAATGGCAGCCAGCTGTGTCGCAGTTAAACTCAAAATCATGAGGTAGCTGTCAGATCACCAAAAAAATCTAAATGAGTCAAATTGGCTAACTCCATCATTATAGACTAGACATTTGTTATTATTATGTTTAAATTCATTTTTGAAGTGACATTATTGCTGTCCCTGATTCAAGAGGGTGCAGATTTTCAGCCGCTTTTGCGCCTTAGACCCAGCGCTTTGATCAAATTGGCTAACTCCATCATTATAGACTAGACATTTGTTATTATTATGTTTAAATTCATTTTTGAAGTGACATTATTACTGTCCCTGATTCAAGAGGGTGCAGATTTTAAGCCGCTTTTGCGCCTTTTCGGAGCACTCTTAAGGTGTCTGGCCCTCTTTAAAATCACTGCTGGCAGCAGTGGGATTCGAACCCACGCCCCTGAAGAGACTGGAGCCTAAATCCAGCGCCTTAGACCCCTCGGCCCGATACCCTGACGTGGCTTGATTCGTGGGCCGTTTTCTGGCCATTTTTTTTTTCATAAATAGATTAAACGTTGGGTGCGGACCTTCATCGTCAGGCTCTGAAGCACGCCGAGTTTGGCCAAGGAAAGCAAAAGCGGCAGGGTTTGGAAGAGTCCGGGAGCAAGCAGTGTCACTTCTCCAGTGTTTTCGCTTAGGCATAGCAGCCACGAGTGCCTTCTAAAATGCTGTCTTGGCAGCGGTGGGACTCAAACCCACGCCCCCGGAGAGACTGGAGCCTTAATCCAGCGCCTTAGACCACTCGGCCACGCTACCTTGTGAGGGCACCTTCCGTGGGCCATTTTCGCCAATTTTTTCTTTTAATGTCTCTCTTCTCCACAGTTAAATCCGTCGAAATTCTACGTGCCTTGAAGGAGCACCTCGACAGGTGGAAAGGCCTCCTAAATAAAGGGGGGACGCAGTTACACTCCTGGAGGCCCCCCTCCCTGCAGATTGCAATTCCATCTCTAATCAAACACACCTGAATTACCTAATCAAAGCTTTTGGGCCATCCTCCAAAATGGCAGCCAGCTGTGTCGCAGTTAAACTCAAAATCATGAGGTAGCTGTCAGATCACCAAAAAAATCTAAATGAGTCAAATTGGCTAACTCCATCATTATAGACTAGACATTTGTTATTATTATGTTTAAATTCATTTTTGAAGTGACATTATTGCTGTCCCTGATTCAAGAGGGTGCAGATTTTCAGCCGCTTTTGCGCCTTTTCGGAGCACACTTAAAGTGTCTGGACCTCTTTAAAATCACTGCTGGCAGCGGTGGGATTCGAACCCACGCCCCCGAAGAGACTGGAGCCTAAATCCAGCGCCTTAGACCCCTCGGCCACGCTACCCTGATGTGGCTCGATTCGTGGGCCGTTTTCTGGCCATTTTTTTTTCATAAATAGATTAAACGTTGGGTGCGGACCTTCATCGTCAGGCTCTGAAGCACGCCGAGTTCGGCCAAGGAAAGCAAAAGCGGCAGGGTTTGGAAGAGACCGGGAGCAAGCAGTGTCACTTCTCCAGTGTTTTCGCTTAGGCATAGCAGCCACGAGTGCCTTCTAAAATGCTGCCTTGGCAGCGGTGGGATTCGAACCCACGCCCCCGAAGAGACTGGAGCCTTAATCCAGCGCCTTAGACCGCTCGGCCACGCTACCTTGTGAGGGCACCTTCCGTGGTCCATTTTCGCCAATTTTTTCTTTTAATGTCTCTCTTCTCCACAGTTAAATTCCTTCGAAATTCTACGTGCCTTGAAGGAGCACCTCGACAGGTGAAAAGGCCTCCTAAATACAGGGGGGACGCAGTTACACTCCTGGAGGCCCCCCTCCCTGCAGATTGCAATTCCATCTCTAATCAAACACACCTGAATTACCTAATCAAAGCCTTTGGGCCATCCTCCAAAATGGCAGCCAGCTGTGTCGCAGTTAAACTCAAAATCATGAGGTAGCTGTCAGATCACCAAAAAAATCTAAATGAGTCAAATTGGCTAACTCCATCATTATAGACTAGACATTTGTTATTATTATGTTTAAATACATTTTTGAAGTGACATTATTACTGTCCCTGATTCAAAAGGGTGCAGATTTTCAGCCGCTTTTGCGCCTTTTCGGAGCACTCTTAAGGTGTCTGGCCCTCTTTAAAATCACTGCTGGCAGCGGTGGGATTCGAACCCACGCCCCCGAAGAGACTGGAGCCTAAATCCAGCGCCTTAGACCCCTCGGCCACGCTACCCTGATGTGGCTCGATACGTGGGCCGTTTTCTGGCCCTTTTTTTTTCATAAATAGATTAAACGTTGGGTGCGTACCTTCATCGTCAGGCTCTGAAGCACGCCGAGTTCGGCCAAGGAAAGCAAAAGCGGCAGGGTTTGGAAGAGACCGGGAGCAAGCAGTGTCACTTCTCCAGTGTTTTCGCTTAGGCATAGCAGCCACGAGTGCCTTCTAAAATGCTGCCTTGGCAGCGGTGGGATTCGAACCCACGCCCCCGAAGAGACTGGAGCCTTAATCCAGCGCCTTAGACCGCTCGGCCACGCTACCTTGTGAGGGCACCTTCCGTGGTCCATTTTCACCAATTTTTTCTTTTAATGTCTCTCTTCTCCACAGTTAAATCCGTCGAAATTCTACGTGCCTTGAAGGAGCACCTCGACAGGTGAAAAGGCCTCCTAAATACAGGGGGGACGCAGTTACACTCCTGGAGGCCCCCCTCCCTGCAGATTGCAATTCCATCTCTAATCAAACACACCTGAATTACCTAATCAAAGCCTTTGGGCCATCCTCCAAAATGGCAGCCAGCTGTGTCGCAGTTAAACTCAAAATCATGAGGTAGCTGTCAGATCACCAAAAAAATCTCAATGAGTCAAATTGGCTAACTCCATCATTATAGACTAGACATTTGTTATTATTATGTTTAAATTCATTTTTGAAGTGACATTATTGCTGTCCGTGATTCAAGAGAATGCATGCCTTTGCGCCTTTTCGGAGCACATTTAAGGTGTCTGGCCCTCTTTAAAATCACTGCTGGCAGCGGTGGGATTCAAAGCCACGCCCCCGAAGAGACTGGAGCCTAATTCCAGCGCCTTAGACCCCTCGGCCATGCTACCCTGATGTGGCTCGATTCGTGGGCCGTTTTCTGGCCATTTTTTTTTTCATAAATAGATTAAACGTTGGGTGCGGACCTTCATCGTCAGGCTCTGAAGCACGCCGAGTTCGGCCAAGGAAAGCAAAAGCAGCAGGGTTTGGAAGAGACTGGGAGCAAGCAGTGTCACTTCTCCAGTGTTTTCGCTTAGGCATAGCAGCCACAAAAGCCTTCTAAAATGCTGTCTTGGCAGGGGTGGGATTCGAACCCACGCCCCCGAAGAGACTAGAGCCTTAATCCAGCGCCTTAGACCGCTCGGCCACGCTACCCTGATGTGGCTCGATACGTGGGCCGTTTTCTGGCCCTTTTATTTTCATAAATAGATTAAAGGTTGGGTGCGGACCTTCATCGCCAGGCTCTGAAGCACGCCGAGTTTGGCCAAGGAAAGCAAAAGCGGCAGAGTTTGGAAGAGTCCGGGAGCAAGCAGTGTCACTTCTCCAGTGTTTTCGCTCAGGCATAGCAGCCACGAGTGCCTTCTAAAATGCTGTCTTGGCAGCGGTAGGATCCGAACCCACACCCCCGAAGAGACTGGAGCCTTAATCCAGCGCCTTAGACCGCTCGGCCACGCTACCTTGTGAGGGCACCTTCCGTGGGCCATTTTCGCCAATTTTTTCTTTTAATGTCTCTCTTCTCCACAGTTAAATCCGTCGAAATTCTACGTGCCTTGAAGGAGCACCTCGACAGGTGGAAAGGCCTCCTAAATACAGGGGGGACGCAGTTACACTCCTGGAGGCCCCCCTCCCTGCAGATTGCAATTCCATCTCTAATCAAACACACCTGAATTACCTAATCAAAGCCTTTGGGCCATCCTCCAAAATGGCAGCCAGCTGTGTCGCAGTTAAACTCAAAATCATGAGGTAGCTGTCAGATCACCAAAAAAATCTCAATGAGTCAAATTGGCTAACTCCATCATTATAGACTAGACATTTGTTATTATTATGTTTAAATTAATTTTTGAAGTGACATTATTGCTGTCCCTGATTCAAGAGGGTGCAGATTTTCAGCCGCTTTTGCGCCTTTTCGGAGCACACTTAAGGTGTCTGGACCTCTTTAAAATCACTGCTGGCAGCGGTGGGATTCGAACCCACGCCCCCGAAGAGACTGGAGCCTAAATCCAGCGCCTTAGACCCCTCGGCCACGCTACCCTGACGTGGATCGATTCGTGGGCCGTTTTCTGGCCATTTTTTTTTCATAAATGGATTAAACGTTGGGTGCGGACCTTCATCGTCAGGCTCTGAAGCACGCCTAGTTCGGCCAAGGAAAGCAAAAGCGGCAGGGTTTGGAAGAGACCGGGAGCAAGCAGTGTCACTTCTCCAGTGTTTTCGCTTAGGCTTAGCAGCCACGAGTGCCTTCTAAAATGCTGTCTTGGCAGCGGTGGGATTCAACCCACGCCCCCGAAGAGACTGGAGCCTTAATCCAGCGCCTTAGACCGCTTGGCCACGCTACCTTTCCGTGGGCCATTTTCGCCAATTTTTTCTTTTAATGTCTCTCTTCTCCACAGTTTAAATCCGTCGAAATTCTACGTGCCTTGAAGGAGCACCTCGACAGGTGGAAAGGCCTCCTAAATACAGGGGGGACGCAGTTACACTCCTGGAGGCCCCCTCCCTGCAGATTGCAATTCCATCTCTAATCAAACACACCTGAATTACCTAATCAAAGCCTTTGGGCCATCCTCCAAAATGGCAGCCAGCTGTGTCGCAGTTAAACTCAAAATCATGAAGTAGCTGTCAGATCACCAAAAAAATCTAAATGAGTCAAATTGGCTAACTCCATCATTATAGACTAGACATTTGTTATTATGTTTAAATTCATTTTTGAAGTGACATTATTGCTGTCCCTGATTCAAGAGGGTGCAGATTTTCAACCGCTTTTGCGCCTTAGACCCAGCGCTTTGATCAAATTGGCTAACTCCATCATTATAGACTAGACATTTGTTATTATTATGTTTAAATTCATTTTTGAAGTGACATTATTACTGTCCCTGATTCAAGAGGGTGCAGATTTTCAGCCGCTTTTGCGCCTTTTCGGAGCACTCTTAAGGTGTCTGGCCCTCTTTAAAATCACTGCTGGCAGCAGTGGGATTCGAACCCACGCCCCTGAAGAGACTGGAGCCTAAATCCAGCGCCTTAGACCCCTCGGCCCGATACCCTGACGTGGCTTGATTCGTGGGCCGTTTTCTGGTCATTTTTTTTTTCATAAATAGATTAAACGTTGGGTGCGGACCTTCATCGTCAGGCTCTGAAGCACGCCGAGTTTGGCCAAGGAAAGCAAAAGCGGCAGGGTTTGGAAGAGTCCGGGAGCAAGCAGTGTCACTTCTCCAGTGTTTTCGCTTAGGCATAGCAGCCACGAGTGCCTTCTAAAATGCTGTCTTGGCAGCGGTGGGACTCGAACCCACGCCCCCGGAGAGACTGGAGCCTTAATCCAGCGCCTTAGACCGCTCGGCCACGCTACCTTGTGAGGGCACCTTCCGTGGGCCATTTTCGCCAATTTTTTCTTTTAATGTCTCTCTTCTCCACAGTTAAATCCGTCGAAATTCTACGTGCCTTGAAGGAGCACCTCGACAGGTGGAAAGGCCTCCTAAATAAAGGGGGGACGCAGTTACACTCCTGGAGGCCCCCCTCCCTGCAGATTGCAATTCCATCTCTAATCAAACACACCTGAATTACCTAATCAAAGCTTTTGGGCCATCCTCCATAATGGCAGCCAGCTGTGTCGCAGTTAAACTCAAAATCATGAGGTAGCTGTCAGATCACCAAAAAAATCTAAATGAGTCAAATTGGCTAACTCCATCATTATAGACTAGACATTTGTTATTATTATGTTTAAATTCATTTTTGAAGTGACATTATTGCTGTCCCTGATTCAAGAGGGTGCAGATTTTCAGCCGCTTTTGCGCCTTTTCGGAGCACACTTAAGGTGTCTGGACCTCTTTAAAATCACTGCTGGCAGCGGTGGGATTCGAACCCACGCCCCCGAAGAGACTGGAGCCTAAATCCAGCGCCTTAGACCCCTCGGCCACGCTACCCTGATGTGGCTCGATTCGTGGGCCGTTTTCTGGCCATTTTTTTTTTCATAAATAGATTAAACGTTGGGTGCGGACCTTCATCGTCAGGCTCTGAAGCACGCCGAGTTCGGCCAAGGAAAGCAAAAGCGGCAGGGTTTGGAAGAGACCGGGAGCAAGCAGTGTCACTTCTCCAGTGTTTTCGCTTAGGCATAGCAGCCACGAGTGCCTTCTAAAATGCTGTCTTGGCAGCGGTGGGATTCAAACCCACGCCCCCGAAGAGACTGGAGCCTTAATCCAGCGCCTTAGACCGCTCGGCCACACTACCTTGTGAGGGCACCTTCCGTGGGCCATTTTCGCCAATTTTTTCTTTTAATGTCTCTCTTCTCCACAGTTAAATCCGTCGAAATTCTACGTGCCTTGAAGGAGCACCTCGACAGGTGGAAAGGCCTCCTAAATACAGGGGGGACGCAGTTACACTCCTGGAGGCCCCCTCCCTGCAGATTGCAATTCCATCTCTAATCAAACACACCTGAATTACCTAATCAAAGCTTTTGGGCCATCCTCCAAAATGGCAGCCAGCTGTGTCGCAGTTAAACTCAAAATCATGAGGTAGCTGTCAGATCACCGAAAAAATCTAAATGAGTCAAATTGGCTAACTCCATCATTATAGACTAGACATTTGTTATTATTATGTTTAAATTCATTTTTGAAGTGACATTATTGCTGTCCCTGATTCAAGAGGGTGCAGATTTTCAGCCGCTTTTGCGCCTTAGACCCAGCGCCTTAGACCCAGCGCCTTAGACCGCTCGGCCACGCTACCTTGTGAGGGCACCTTCCGTGGGCCATTTTCGCCAATTTTTTCTTTTAATGTCTCTCTTCTCCACAGTTAAATCCGTCGAAATTCTACGTGCCTTGAAGGAGCACCTCGACAGGTGGAAAGGCCTCCTAAATATAGGGGGGACGCAGTTACACTCCTGGAGGCCCCCCTCCCTGCAGATTGCAATTCCATCTCTAATCAAACACACCTGAATTACCTAATCAAAGCCTTTGGGCCATCCTCCAAAATGGCAGCCAGCTGTGTCGCAGTTAAACTCAAAATCATGAGGTAGCTGTCAGATCACCCAAAAAATCTCAATGAGTCAAATTGGCTAACTCCATCATTATAGACTAGACATTTGTTATTATTATGTTTAAATTCATTTTTGAAGTGACATTATTACCGTCCCTGATTCAAGAGGGTGCAGATTTTCAGCCGCTTTTGCGCCTTTTCGGAGCACTCTTAAGGTGTCTGGCCCTCTTTAAAATCACTGCTGGCAGCGGTGGGATTCGGACCCACGCCCCCGAAGAGACTGGAGCCTAAATCCAGCGTCTTAGACCCCTCGGCCACGCTACCCTGACGTGGCTCGATTCGTGGGCCGTTTTCTGGGCATTTTTTTTTTCATAAATAGATTAAACGTTGGGTGCGGACCTTCATCGTCAGGCTCTGAAGCACGCCGAGTTCGGCCAAGGAAAGCAAAAGCGGCAGGGTTTGGAAGAGTCCGGGAGCAAGCAGTGTCACTTCTCCAGTGTTTTCGCTTAGGCATAGCAGCCACGAGTGCCTTCTAAAATGCTGTCTTGGCAGCGGTGGGATTCGAACCCACACCCCCGAAGAGACTGGAGCCTTAATCCAGCGCCTTAGACCGCTCGGCCACGCTACCTTGTGAGGGCACCTTCCGTGGGCCATTTTCGCCAATTTTTTCTTTTAATGTCTCTCTTCTCCACAGTTAAATCCGTCGAAATTCTACGTGCCTTGAAGGATCACCTCGACAGGTGGAAAGGCCTCCTAAATACAGGGGGGACGCAGTTACACTCCTGGAGGCCCCCCTCCCTGCAGATTGCAATTCCATCTCTAATCAAACACACCTGAATTACCTAATCAAAGCCATCCTCCAAAATGGCCAGGCCATCCTCCAAGCCAGGCCAGGCCATCCCCCAAGCCAGGCCATCCTCCAAAATGGCAGCCAGCTGTGTTAAACTCAAAATTATGAGGTAGCTGTCAGATCACCAAAAAAATCTAAATGAGTCAAATTGGCTAACTCCATCATTATAGACTAGACATTTGTTATTATTATGTTTAAATTCATTTTTGAAGTGACATTATTGCTGTCCCTGATTCAAGAGGGTGCAGATTTTCAGCCGCTTTTGCGCCTTTTCGGAGCACACTTAAGGTGTCTGGCCCTCTTTAAAATCACTGCTGGCACCGGTGGGATTCGGACCCACGCCCCCGAAGAGACTGGAGCCTAAATCCAGCGTCTTAGACCCCTCGGCCACGCTACCCTGACGTGGCTCGATTCGTGGGCCGTTTTCTGGGCATTTTTTTTTTCATAAATAGATTAAACGTTGGGTGCGGACCTTCATCGTCAGGCTCTGAAGCACGCCGAGTTCGGCCAAGGAAAGCGGCAGGGTTTGGAAGAGACCGGGAGCAAGCAGTGTCACTTCTCCAGTGTTTTCGCTTAGGAATAGCAGCCACGAGTGCCTTCTAAGATGCTGTCTTGGCAGCGGTGGGATTCGAACCCACGCCCCCGAAGAGACTGGAGCCTTAATCCAGCGCCTTAGACCGCTCGGCCACGCTACCTTGTGAGGGCACCTTCCGTGGGACATTTTCGCCAATTTTTTCTTTTAATGTCTCTCTTCTCCACAGTTAAATCCGTCGAAATTCTACGTGCCTTGAAGGAGCACCTCGACAGGTGGAAAGGCCTCCTAAATACAGGGGGGACGCAGTTACACTCCTGGAGGCCCCCCTCCCTGCAGATTGCAATTCCATCTCTAATCAAACACACCTGAATTACCTAATCAAAGCCTTTGGGCCATCCTCCAAAATGGCAGCCAGCTGTGTCGCAGTTAAACTCAAAATCATGAGGTAGCTGTCAGATCACCAAAAAAATCTCAATGAGTCAAATTGGCTAACTCCATCAGTATAGACTAGACATTTGTTATTATTATGTTTAAATTCATTTTTGAAGTGACATTATTGCTGTCCCTGATTCAAGAGGGTGCAGATTTTCAGCCGCTTTTGCGCCTTAGACCCAGCGCCTTAGACCGCTCGGCCACGCTACCTTGTGAAGGCACCTTCCGTGGGCCATTTTCGCCAATTTTTTCTTTTAATGTCTCTCTTCTTCACAGTTAAATCCGTCGAAATTCTACGTGCCTTGAAGGAGCACCTCGACAGGTGGAAAGGCCTCCTAAATACAGGGGGGACGCAGTTACACTCCTGGAGGCCCCCCTCCCTGCATATTGCAATTCCATCTCTAATCAAACACACCTGAATTCCCTAATCAAAGCCTTTGGGCCATCCTCCAAAATGGCAGCCAGCTGTGTCGCAGTTAAACTCAAAATCATGAGGTAGCTGTCAGATCACCAAAAAAATCTCAATGAGTCAAATTGGCTAACTCCATCATTATAGACTAGACATTTGTTATTATTATGTTTAAATTCATTTTTGAAGTGACATTATTACCGTCCCTGATTCAAGAGGGTGCAGATTTTCAGCCGCTTTTGCGCCTTTTCGGAGCACTCTTAAGGTGTCTGGCCCTCTTTAAAATCACTGCTGGCAGCGGTGGGATTCGAACCCACGCCCATGAAGAGACTGGAGCCTAAATCCAGCGCCTTAGACCCCTCGGCCACGCTACCCTGATGTGGCTTGATTCGTGGGCCGTTTTCTGGCCATTTTTTTTTTCATAAATAGATTAAACGTTGGGTGCGGACCTTCATCGTCAGGCTCTGAAGCACGCCGAGTTCGGCCAAGGAAAGCAAAAGCGGCAGGGTTTGGAAGAGACCGGGAGCAAGCAGTGTCACTTCTCCAGTGTTTTCGCTTAGGCATAGCAGCCACGAGTGCCTTCTAAAATGCTGTCTTGGCAGCGGTGGGATTCGAACCCACGCCCCCGAAAAGACTGGAGCCTTAATCCAGCGCCTTAGACCGCTCGGCCACGCTACCTTGTGAGGGCACCTTCCGTGGGCCATTTTCGCCAATTTTTTCTTTTAATGTCTCTCTTCTCCACAGTTTAATCCGTCGAAATTCTACGTGCCTTGAAGGAGCACCTCGACAGGTGGAAAGGCCTCCTAAATACAGGAGGGACGCAGTTACACTCCTGGAGGCCCCCTCCCTGCAGATTGCAATTCCATCTCTAATCAAACACACCTGAATTACCTAATCAAAGCCTTTGGGCCATCCTCCAAAATGGCAGCCAGCTGTGTCGCAGTTAAACTCAAAATCATGAGGTAGCTGACAGATCACCAAAAAAATCTCAATGAGTCAAATTGGCTAACTCCATCAGTATAGACTAGACATTTGTTATTATTATGTTTAAATTCATTTTTGAAGTGACATTATTGCTGTCCCTGATTCAAGAGGGTGCAGATTTTCAGCCGCTTTTGCGCCTTAGACCCAGCGCCTTAGACCCAGCGCCTTAGACCGCTCGGCCACGCTACCTTGTGAGGGCACCTTCCGTGGGCCATTTTCGCCAATTTTTTCTTTTAATGTCTCTCTTCTCCACAGTTAAATCCGTCGAAATTCTACGTGCCTTGAAGGAGCACCTCGACAGGTGGAAAGGCCTCCTAAATATAGGGGGGACGCAGTTACACTCCTGGAGGCCCCCCTCCCTGCAGATTGCAATTCCATCTCTAATCAAACACACCTGAATTACCTAATCAAAGCCTTTGGGCCATCCTCCAAAATGGCAGCCAGCTGTGTCGCAGTTAAACTCAAAATCATGAGGTAGCTGTCAGATCACCAAAAAAATCTCAATGAGTCAAATTGGCTAACTCCATCATTATAGACTAGACATTTGTTATTATTATGTTTAAATTCATTTTTGAAGTGACATTATTACCATCCCTGATTCAAGAGGGTGCAGATTTTCAGCCGCTTTTGCGCCTTTTCGGAGCACTCTTAAGGTGTCTGGCCCTCTTTAAAATCACTGCTGGCAGCGGTGGGATTCAAACCCACGCCCCCGAAGAGACTGGAGCCTAAATCCAGCGCCTTAGACCCCTTGGCCACGCTACCCTGACGTGGCTCGATTCGTGGGCCGTTTTCTGGCCATTTTTTTTTCATAAATAGATTAAACGTTGGGTGCGGACCTTCATCGTCAGGCTCTGAAGCACGCCGAGTTCGGCCAAGGAAAGCAAAAGCGGCAGGGTTTGGAAGAGACCGGGAGCAAGCAGTGTCACTTCTCCAGTGTTTTCGCTTAGGAATAGCAGCCACAAGTGCCTTCTAAGATGCTGTCTTGGCAGCGGTGGGATTCGAACCCACGCCCCCGAAGAGACTGGAGCCTTAATCCAGCGCCTTAGACCGCTCGGCCACGCTACCTTGTGAGGGCACCTTCCGTGGGACATTTTCGCCAATTTTTTCTTTTAATGTCTCTCTTCTCCACAGTTAAATCCGTCGAAATTCTACGTGCCTTGAAGGAGCACCTCGACAGGTGGAAAGGCCTCCTAAATACAGGAGGGACGCAGTTACACTCCTGGAGGCCCCCTCCCTGCAGATTGCAATTCCATCTCTAATCAAACACACCTGAATTACCTAATCAAAGCCTTTGGGCCATCCTCCAAAATGGCAGCCAGCTGTGTCGCAGTTAAACTCAAAATCATGAGGTAGCTGTCAGATCACCGAAAAAATCTAAATGAGTCAAATTGGCTAACTCCATCATTATAGACTAGACATTTGTTATTATTATGTTTAAATTCATTTTTGAAGTGACATTATTGCTGTCCCTGATTCAAGAGGGTGCAGATTTCAGCCGCTTTTGCGCCTTAGACCCAGCGCCTTAGACCGCTCGGCCACGCTACCTTGTGAGGGCACCTTCCGTGGGCCATTTTCGCCAATTTTTTCTTTTAATGTCTCTCTTCTCCACAGTTAAATCCGTCGAAATTCTACGTGCCTTGAAGGAGCACCTCGACAGGTGGAAAGGCCTCCTAAATACAGGGGGGACGCAGTTACACTCCTGGAGGCCCCCCTCCCTGCAGATTGCAATTCCATCTCTAATCAAACACACCTGAATTACCTAATCAAAGCCTTTGGGCCATCCTCCAAAATGGCAGCCAGCTGTGTCGCAGTTAAACTCAAAATCATGAGGTAGCTGTCAGATCACCAAAAAAATCTCAATGAGTCAAATTGGCTAACTCCATCAGTATAGACTAGACATTTGTTATTATTATGTTTAAATTCATTTTTGAAGTGACATTATTGCTGTCCCTGATTCAAGAGGGTGCAGATTTTCAGCCGCTTTTGCGCCTTTTCGGAGCACACTTAAGGTGTCTGGCCCTCTTTAAAATCACTGCTGGCACCGGTGGGATTCGGACCCACGCCCCCGAAGAGACTGGAGCCTAAATCCAGCGTCTTAGACCCCTCGGCCACGCTACCCTGACGTGGCTCGATTCGTGGGCCGTTTTCTGGGCATTTTTTTTTTCATAAATAGATTAAACGTTGGGTGCGGACCTTCATCGTCAGGCTCTGAAGCACGCCGAGTTCGGCCAAGGAAAGCAAAAGCGGCAGGGTTTGGAAGAGACCGGGAGCAAGCAGTGTCACTTCTCCAGTGTTTTCGCTTAGGCATAGCAGCCACGAGTGCCTTCTAAAATGCTGTCTTGGCAGCGGTGGGATTCGAACCCACGCCCCCGAAAAGACTGGAGCCTTAATCCAGCGCCTTAGACCGCTCGGCCACGCTACCTTGTGAGGGCACCTTCCGTGGGCCATTTTCGCCAATTTTTTCTTTTAATGTCTCTCTTCTCCACAGTTTAATCCGTCGAAATTCTACGTGCCTTGAAGGAGCACCTCGACAGGTGGAAAGGCCTCCTAAATACAGGAGGGACGCAGTTACACTCCTGGAGGCCCCCTCCCTGCAGATTGCAATTCCATCTCTAATCAAACACACCTGAATTACCTAATCAAAGCCTTTGGGCCATCCTCCAAAATGGCAGCCAGCTGTGTCGCAGTTAAACTCAAAATCATGAGGTAGCTGACAGATCACCAAAAAAATCTCAATGAGTCAAATTGGCTAACTCCATCAGTATAGACTAGACATTTGTTATTATTATGTTTAAATTCATTTTTGAAGTGACATTATTGCTGTCCCTGATTCAAGAGGGTGCAGATTTTCAGCCGCTTTTGCGCCTTAGACCCAGCGCCTTAGACCCAGCGCCTTAGACCGCTCGGCCACGCTACCTTGTGAGGGCACCTTCCGTGGGCCATTTTCGCCAATTTTTTCTTTTAATGTCTCTCTTCTCCACAGTTAAATCCGTCGAAATTCTACGTGCCTTGAAGGAGCACCTCGACAGGTGGAAAGGCCTCCTAAATATAGGGGGGACGCAGTTACACTCCTGGAGGCCCCCCTCCCTGCAGATTGCAATTCCATCTCTAATCAAACACACCTGAATTACCTAATCAAAGCCTTTGGGCCATCCTCCAAAATGGCAGCCAGCTGTGTCGCAGTTAAACTCAAAATCATGAGGTAGCTGTCAGATCACCAAAAAAATCTCAATGAGTCAAATTGGCTAACTCCATCATTATAGACTAGACATTTGTTATTATTATGTTTAAATTCATTTTTGAAGTGACATTATTACCATCCCTGATTCAAGAGGGTGCAGATTTTCAGCCGCTTTTGCGCCTTTTCGGAGCACTCTTAAGGTGTCTGGCCCTCTTTAAAATCACTGCTGGCAGCGGTGGGATTCTAACCCACGCCCCCGAAGAGACTGGAGCCTAAATCCAGCGCCTTAGACCCCTCGGCCACGCTACCCTGACGTGGCTCGATTCGTGGGCCGTTTTCTGGCCATTTTTTTTTCATAAATAGATTAAACGTTGGGTGCGGACCTTCATCGTCAGGCTCTGAAGCACGCCGAGTTCGGCCAAGGAAAGCAAAAGCGGCAGGGTTTGGAAGAGACCGGGAGCAAGCAGTGTCACTTCTCCAGTGTTTTCGCTTAGGAATAGCAGCCACAAGTGCCTTCTAAGATGCTGTCTTGGCAGCGGTGGGATTCGAACCCACGCCCCCGAAGAGACTGGAGCCTTAATCCAGCGCCTTAGACCGCTCGGCCACGCTACCTTGTGAGGGCACCTTCCGTGGGACATTTTCGCCAATTTTTTCTTTTAATGTCTCTCTTCTCCACAGTTAAATCCGTCGAAATTCTACGTGCCTTGAAGGAGCACCTCGACAGGTGGAAAGGCCTCCTAAATACAGGGGGGACGCAGTTACACTCCTGGAGGCCCCCTCCCTGCAGATTGCGATTCCATCTCTAATCAAACACACCTGAATTACCTAATCAAAGCCTTTGGGCCATCCTCCAAAATGGCAGCCAGCTGTGTCGCAGTTAAACTCAAAATCATGAGGTAGCTGTCAGATCACCGAAAAAATCTAAATGAGTCAAATTGGCTAACTCCATCATTATAGACTAGACATTTGTTATTATTATGTTTAAATTCATTTTTGAAGTGACATTATTGCTGTCCCTGATTCAAGAGGGTGCAGATTTCAGCCGCTTTTGCGCCTTAGACCCAGCGCCTTAGACCGCTCGGCCACGCTACCTTGTGAGGGCACCTTCCGTGGGCCATTTTCGCCAATTTTTTCTTTTAATGTCTCTCTTCTCCACAGTTAAATCCGTCGAAATTCTACGTGCCTTGAAGGAGCACCTCGACAGGTGGAAAGGCCTCCTAAATACAGGGGGGACGCAGTTACACTCCTGGAGGCCCCCCTCCCTGCAGATTGCAATTCCATCTCTAATCAAACACACCTGAATTACCTAATCAAAGCCTTTGGGCCATCCTCCAAAATGGCAGCCAGCTGTGTCGCAGTTAAACTCAAAATCATGAGGTAGCTGTCAGATCACCAAAAAAATCTCAATGAGTCAAATTGGCTAACTCCATCAGTATAGACTAGACATTTGTTATTATTATGTTTAAATTCATTTTTGAAGTGACATTATTGCTGTCCCTGATTCAAGAGGGTGCAGATTTTCAGCCGCTTTTGCGCCTTTTCGGAGCACACTTAAGGTGTCTGGCCCTCTTTAAAATCACTGCTGGCACCGGTGGGATTCGGACCCACGCCCCCGAAGAGACTGGAGCCTAAATCCAGCGTCTTAGACCCCTCGGCCACGCTACCCTGACGTGGCTCGATTCGTGGGCCGTTTTCTGGGCATTTTTTTTTTCATAAATAGATTAAACGTTGGGTGCGGACCTTCATCGTCAGGCTCTGAAGCACGCCGAGTTCGGCCAAGGAAAGCAAAAGCGGCAGGGTTTGGAAGAGACCGGGAGCAAGCAGTGTCACTTCTCCAGTGTTTTCGCTTAGGAATAGCAGCCACGAGTGCCTTCTAAGATGCTGTCTTGGCAGCGGTGGGATTCGAACCCACGCCCCCGAAGAGACTGGAGCCTTAATCCAGCGCCTTAGACCGCTCGGCCACGCTACCTTGTGAGGTCACCTTCCGTGGGCCATTTTCGCCAATTTTTTCTTTTAACCCTTTCACGCGTACGATCACACCGGTGTGATCAGTCTTGGCTGGTCCCTGGAGCGTACGATCACACCGGTGTGATTAGAACGGTCAGTGCATCACGTGATCAACTGCTAAATTCAAACGTGCTTTCGCGCGTTGGCTGGCGCTGAGCCAGAGACGGACGCACTCAGTGCTGTCATATATCACAACTATTGAGTATTTTAAACCACATAATGTTTATTTTAGGTTTCAGACATTTAAATACACATAAGTACTAGCAAAACAGTGATTTTGAATTGGTAAAATAGACACTGATGTCTATGGAAACGGCTACAATAATCATTTCCATTATAATAACACAAAACGTTTTATTCATATCAGATACCCATTGTGTAAGTAGCTTTACATTTTACCCTATTCTTCTCCTAGTTCACCGGCCACTTACTTTCATGTATTTCGTGAGAAACAACAGATCCGATTCTCTGAACTGTGAAACAAACTAACATGGCGCCGCCCATCGCACATCCAGCTCAACTAACGCGATCGTTATAAAGACGTTTAAACAACAAAACACATCCACTTGCACATATTTGACAATCGGAATATCAGTGTTTCATGCTATAGCTAATACATGTGTGAATATTTTGAATAGAAAAGGAAAAAAGACATAAAAGCAGATCATCACTCATTCAGCTCTGTGTTGTGATTGCGCTGTGTCACGTGACAAGAAATGACGCGTCACCATGGAAACATTAAAGTGGCAGGTTCTAAATAACGGTCGCCTTGAAAAACTCACGCTGGGGGGTCAGTTAGAATATTTTAAACGTACGTGCGAAAGGGTTAATGTCTCTCTTCTCCACAGTTAAATCCGTCGAAATTCTACGTGCCTTGAAGGAGCACCTCGACAGGTGGAAAGGCCTCCTAAATACAGGGGGGACGCAGTTACACTCCTGGAGGCCCCCCTCCCTGCAGATTGCAATTCCATCTCTAATCAAACACACCTGAATTACCTAATCAAAGCCTTTGGGCCATCCTCCAAAATGGCAGCCAGCTGTGTCGCAGTTAAACTCAAAATCATGAGGTAGCTGTCAGATCACCAAAAAAATCTCAATGAGTCAAATTGGCTAACTCCATCAGTATAGACTAGACATTTGTTATTATTATGTTTAAATTCATTTTTGAAGTGACATTATTGCTGTCCCTGATTCAAGAGGGTGCAGATTTTCAGCCGCTTTTGCGCCTTTTCGGAGCACACTTAAGGTGTCTGGCCCTCTTTAAAATCACTGCTGGCACCGGTGGGATTCGGACCCACGCCCCCGAAGAGACTGGAGCCTAAATCCAGCGTCTTAGACCCCTCGGCCACGCTACCCTGACGTGGCTCGATTCGTGGGCCGTTTTCTGGGCATTTTTTTTTTCATAAATAGATTAAACGTTGGGTGCGGACCTTCATCGTCAGGCTCTGAAGCACGCCGAGTTCGGCCAAGGAAAGCAAAAGCGGCAGGGTTTGGAAGAGACCGGGAGCAAGCAGTGTCACTTCTCCAGTGTTTTCGCTTAGGCATAGCAGCCACGAGTGCCTTCTAAAATGCTGTCTTGGCAGCGGTGAGATTCGAACCCACGCCCCTGAAGAGACTGGAGCCTTAATCCAGCGCCTTAGACCGCTCGGCCACGCTACCTTGGGAGGGCACCTTCCGTGGTCCATTTTCGCCAATTTTTTCTTTTAATGTCTCTCTTCTCCACAGTTAAATCCGTCGAAATTCTACGTGCCTTGAAGGAGCACCTCGACAGGTGGAAAGGCCTCCTAAATACAGGGGGGACACAGTTACACTCCTGGAGGCCCCCCTCCCTGCAGATTGCAATTCCATCTCTAATCAAACACACCTGAATTACCTAATCAAAGCCTTTGGGCCATCCTCCAAAATGGCAGCCAGCTGTGTCGCAGTTAAACTCAAAATCATGAGGTAGCTGTCAGATCACCAAAAAAATCTAAATGAGTCAAATTGGCTAACTCCATCATTATAGACTAGACATTTGTTATTATTATGTTTAAATACATTTTTGAAGTGACATTATTACTGTCCCTGATTCAAGAGGGTTCAGATTTTCAGCCGCTTTTGCGCCTTTTCAGAGCACTCTTAAGGTGTCTGGCCCTCTTTAAAATCACTGCTGGCAGCGGTGGGATTCGAACCCACGCCCCCGAAGAGACTGGAGCCTAAATCCAGCGCCTTAGACCCCTCGGCCACGCTACCCTGACGTGGCTCGATACGTGGGCCGTTTTCTGGAGCCTAAATCCAGCGCCTTAGACCCCTCGGCCACGCTACCCTGACGTGGCTCGATTCGTGGGCCGTTTTCTGGGCATTTTTTTTCCATAAATAGATTAAACGTTTGGTGCGGACCTTCATCGTCAGGCTCTGAAGCACGCCGAGTTCGGCCAAGGAAAGCAAAAGCGGCAGGGTTTGGAAGAGACCGGGAGCAAGCAGTGTCACTTCTCCAGTGTTTTCGCTTAGGCATAGCAGCCACGAGTGCCTTCTAAAATACTGTCTTGGCAGCGGTGGGATTCGAACCCACACCCCCGAAGAGACTGGAGCCTTAATCCAGCGCCTTAGACCGCTCGGCCACGCTACCTTGGGAGGGCACCTTCTGTGGGCCATTTTCGCCAATTTTTTCTTTTAATGTCTCTCTTCTCCACAGTTAAATCCGTCGAAATTCTACGTGCCTTGAAGGAGCACCTCGACAGGTGGAAAGGCCTCCTAAATACAGGGGGGACGTAGTTACACTCCTGGAGGCCCCCCTCCCTGCAGATTGCAATTCCGTCTCTAATCAAACACACCTGAATTACCTAATCAAAGCCTTTGGGCCATCCTCCAAAATGGCAGCCAGCTGTGTCGCAGTTAAACTCAAAATCATAAGGTAGCTGTCAGATCACCAAAAAATTCTAAATGAGTCAAATTGGCTAACTCCATCATTATAGACTAGACATTTGTTATTATTATGTTTAAATACATTTTTGAAGTGACATTATTACTGTCCCTGATTCAAGAG
>NW_026606583.1:452500-480000 GCF_029890125.1 Rhinichthys klamathensis goyatoka
CCTGAATTAAAATGTAAAAACAGATCAAATAATGCATTTGTCGAAATGTTGCGATATTGTTTCATTTAAGTTCATAATTATTCAATACATGTTATTTAATTTAGCAGCATTACCACGAAGCACCGTGGTTCGATATTTATTTGAATAAAAAATAAAAATAAAAAAACTTAATTCACAAATTGCATGCCTGGTTGAAAGGATCCAAAGATCCCTGTAGACTTTAATATTGAGTTGAACATTTTGTTCATGAAAACAAATTAACATGCGTTTTTTCAGATTATATTTAGTTTTGCTTGGAAAAAGCTGGCCCAAACCAGTTTTATTTCATCAATTACTGAAATAATTAAATATTTAGTAATAAGCTTTTATGACAGAAATATCACTAGGCTACATGTAACTTAAATCATTTAATTCCTTCATTATCAACACTGTCTAGAATAGCGATTTAAGTGTGAATTGTGACTTCTCTTTGTGTTAAATCAGCCTCAGACTCCAATAGCCGGTGGGGGGTTGGAGGGACAGTTCAGTGCTGTATCGAGCGCGCAGGACAATAGGCATAGGTGTTAATGTTCCTCTTTCATATGGAGAGCGAGGGAGACTAAATAAACTTGTTAAAAAGAGATTCAGCGCGAGAGAGGCAAAGAAAAACGCATGTTTTAATTTAATTATGTTGCTTTGGACAATTTTCGTTTTGTAGGCCTACTGTTTTAATTGTTTAATATAGCTGTCATTTCTTTGGCAATACAAATTTAAAATGTCGCAAGAATAAGATTAGCCTAGTGTTTCTTATTTTGCATCGCAAAAGAAATAAACTCTAAACCCGATGCAACCCTGTTTTAAATAAAAAAAACTGTCCCGACACTTTATTTAAACCTTGAAATGTTCGAACTTGGTTTCAAACTTAAGTAATTTTAGTGTTCTTTTACATTACACAATAATTTAGCAGACTAAAGACGTGCTTCTTCATTTTCATTTTCTGATGCAATCGGCTGACAATCTTCCTTCATCAGTTTTTGTCCTTTGTGCAGCGGCTGCGGTTCCAGGAATGTAGCAAATTTATGTTGTAATAATAATTAAACAAAACTCTTGACTTTAAATAAGTAAACAGTTATAAACAGTTAGCTATTTAAGCATCAAGAAGGTTAAACATAAACGCTGTAGGGCAACATCGGTTAACAACATGTATGCTACATTGAGATTCGATCCGAGTCGATTGAAGCTCCTCGAAGCTCGTGTTGTTGCGTTAACCACTGAGCTATCGTCTATACGTCTGTGACTGTTTTTATTGCAATGTTTTACTTTTTCATTATTTATTCAATTTCATTTCAGTAGCCTAATTTCAGTATTGTGATTATGAATTATTTTAACTACGTTTCACTTGTTGAATTCATCTGCTACCAGCTTTCAAACGCTCTGAATCAGTGCGGTGCGGCAGCAGATTACGCATTAGAGAGAATAAACAAACACTTTTCAGAGTCTATGATTGTAGCGCCTCTTGGCGGTAAAAGGCAGCAAATACACCCCACATTTTACCGCCGCGGTGGAACGGCTGATGTGGGCATTGTCATGGCTTGCCTCGACATTTGCGTTTGAATAGCGCGCGTCCTCCGTGGGCGTGTCAGATTAACGCGTAATGAAGTGTAATGAGCTGGGGAAAAAAAATCTGACAGCACTCTCTTTTCATACAGATTACATAAACTGAGAATATTTGTTTTTTATATAAATTACATCATTAAAAAGAAGAGAATTCAAGCTTCATAAAGAAAAACCTCTCGTGCCTGTATGACAAGTATTTGCAGAGTTAGAGTTAATTTTTCGGACGTGTTTCAGAATGGACTGCACTGACAGAGAGAAGGCAAAACTCGCATCATGTTTATTTTTCTTTATTTGACAAAAAGCACAAAACTTTGTTTTTATTGTGAGTATACAGAAAAATAATAGACAATTAACAGGATCGATTGATGTATAACACTTATATGTACGATCAAAATCAACAGAGTATTTTAAGTCTATTTTTCTGCTATGTGAAAAAAAAACGGCAAAACGCGCGGGCGCGTTTCTGGTCCCCAGAGGGTTAAACTCAAAATCATGAGGTAGCTGTCAGATCACCAAAAAAATCTCAATGAGTCAAATTGGCTAACTCCATCATTATAGACTAGACATTTGTTATTATTATGTTTAAATTCATTTTTGAAGTGACATTATTACCGTCCCTGATTCAAGAGGGTGCAGATTTTCAGCCGCTTTTGCGCCTTTTCGGAGCACTCTTAAGGTGTCTGGCCCTCTTTAAAATCACTGCTGGCAGCGGTGGGATTCGAACCCACGCCCCCGAAGAGACTTGAGCCTAAATCCAGCGCCTTAGACCCCTCGGCCACGCTACCCTGACGTGGCTCGATTCGTGGGCCGTTTTCTGGCCATTTTTTTTTTCATAAATAGATTAAACGTTGGGTGCGGACCTTCATCGTCAGGCTCTGAAGCACGCCGAGTTCGGCCAAGGAAAGCAAAAGCGGCAGGGTTTGGAAGAGACCGGGAGCAAGCAGTGTCACTTCTCCAGTGTTTTCGCTTAGGCATAGCAGCCACGAGTGCCTTCTAAAATGCTGTCTTGGTCGCGCTGGGATTCGAACCCACCCCCCCGAAGAGACTGGAGCCTTAATCCAGCGCCTTAGACCGCTCGGCCACGCTACCTTGTGAGGGCACCTTCCGTGGGCCATTTTCGCCAATTTTTTCTTTTAATGTCTCTCTTCTCCACAGTTAAATCCGTCGAAATTCTACGTGCCTTGAAGGAGCACCTCGACAGGTGGAAAGGCCTCCTAAATACAGGGGGGACGCAGTTACACTCCTGGAGGCCCCCCTCCCTGCAGATTGCAATTCCATCTCTAATCAAACACACCTGAATTACCTAATCAAAGCCTTTGGGCCATCCTCCAAAATGGCAGCCAGCTGTGTCTCAGTTAAACTCAAAATTATGAGGTAGCTGTCAGATCACCAAAAAAATCTCAATGAGTCAAATTGGCTAACTCCATCATAATAGACTAGACATTTGTTATTATTATGTTTAAATTCATTTTTGAAGTGACATTATTGCTGTCCCTGATTCAAGAGGGTGCAGATTTTCAGCCGCTTTTGCACCTTTTCGGAGCACACTTAAGGTGTCTGGCCCTCTTTAAAATCACTGCTGGCAGCAGTGGGATTCGAACCCACGCCCCCGAAGAGACTGGAGCCTAAATCCAGCGCCTTAGACCCCTCGGCCACGCTACCCTGACGAGGCTCATTTCGTGGTCCGTTTTCTGGCCATTTTTTTTTTCATAAATAGATTAAACGTTGGGTGCGTACCTTCATCGTCAGGCTCTGAAGCACGCCGAGTTCGGCCAAGGAAAGCAAAAGCGGCAGGGTTTGGAAGAGACCGGGAGCAAGCAGTGTCACTTCTCCAGTGTTTTCGCTTAGGCATAGCAGCCACGAGTGCCTTCTAAAATGCTGTCTTGGCAGCGGTGGGATTCGAACCCACGCCCCCGAAGAGACTGGAGCCTTAATCCAGCGCCTTAGACCGCTCGGTCACGCTACCTTGTGAGGGCACCTTCCGTGGGCCATTTTCGCCAATTTTTTCTTTTAATGTCTCTCTTCTCCACAGTTAAATCCGTCGAAATTCTACGTGCCTTGAAGGAGCACCTCGACAGGTGGAAAGGCCTCCTAAATACAGGGGGGACGCAGTTACACTCCTGGAGGCCCCCCTCCCTGCAGATTGCAATTCCATCTCTAATCAAACACACCTGAATTACCTAATCAAAGCCTTTGGGCCATCCTCCAAAATGGCAGCCAGCTGTGTCGCAGGTAAACTCAAAATCATGAGGTAGCTGTCAGATCACCAAAAAAATCTCAATGAGTCAAATTGGCTAACTCCATCATTATAGACTAGACATTTGTTATTATTATGTTTAAATTCATTTTTGAAGTGACATTATTGCTGTCCCTGATTCAAGAGGGTGCAGATTTTCAGCCGCTTTTGCGCCTTTTCGGAGCACACTTAAGGTGTCTGGACCTCTTTAAAATCACTGCTGGCAGCGGTGGGATTCGAACCCACGCCCCCGAAGAGACTGAAGCCTAAATCCAGCACCTTAGACCCCTCGGCCACGCTACCCTGACGTGGCTCGATCGGTGGGCCGTTTTCTGGCCATTTTTTTTTCATGAATAGATTAAACGTTGGGTGCGTACCTTCATCGTCAGGCTCTGAAGCACGCCGAGTTCGGCCAAGGAAAGCAAAAGCGGCAGGGTTTGGAAGAGACCGGGAGCAAGCAGTGTCACTTCTCCAGTGTTTTCGCTTAGGCATAGCAGCCACGAGTGCCTTCTAAAATGCTGTCTTGGCAGCGGTGGGATTCGAACCCACGCCCCCGAAGAGACTGGAGCCTTAATCCAGCGCCTTAGACCGCTCGGCCACGCTACCTTGTGAGGGCACCTTCCGTGGGCCATTTTCGCCAATTTTTTCTTTTAATGTCTCTCTTCTCCACAGTTAAATCCGTCGAAATTCTACGTGCCTTGAAGGAGCACCTCGACAGGTGGAAAGGCCTCCTAAATACAGGGGGGACGCAGTTACACTCCTGGAGGCCCCCCTCCCTGCAGATTGCAATTCCATCTCTAATCAAACACACCTGAATTACCTAATCAAAGCCTTTGGGCCATCCTCCAAAATGGCAGCCAGCTGTGTCGCAGTTAAACTCAAAATCATGAGGTAGCTGTCAGATCACCAAAAAAAATCTAAATGAGTCAAATTGGCTAACTCCATCATTATAGACTAGACATTTGTTATTATTATGTTTAAATTCATTTTTGAAGTGACATTATTGCTGTCCCTGATTCAAGAGGGTGCAGATTTTCAGCCGCTTTTGCGCCTTTTCGGAGCACACTTAAGGTGTCTGGACCTCTTTAAAATCACTGCTGGCAGCGGTGGGATTCGAACCCTCGCCCCCGAAGAGACTGAAGTCTAAATCCAGCACCTTAGGCCCCTCGGCCACGCTACCCTGACGTGGCTCGATTCGTGGGCCGTTTTCTGGCCATTTTTTTTTCATAAATAGATTAAACGTTGGGTGCGGACCTTCATCGTCAGGCTCTGAAGCACGCCGAGTTTGGCCAAGGAAAGCAAAAGCGGCAGGGTTTGGAAGAGTCCGCGAGCAAGCAGTGTCACTTCTCCAGTGTTTTCGCTTAGGCATAGCAGCCACGAGTGCCTTCTAAAATGCTGTCTTGGCAGCGGTGGGACTTCTCCACAGTTAAATTCGTCGAAATTCTACGTGCCTTGAAGGAGCACCTCGACAGGTGGAAAGGCCTCCTAAATACAGGGGGGACGCAGTTACACTCCTGGAGGCCCCCCTCCCTGCAGATTGCAATTCCATCTCTAATCAAACACACCTGAATTACCTAATCAAAGCCTTTGGGCCATCCTCCAAAAAGGCAGCCAGCTGTGTCGCAGTTAAACTCAAAATCATGAGGTAGCTGTCAGATCACCAAAAAAATCTCAATGAGTCAAATTGGCTAACTCCATCATTATAGACTAGACATTTGTTATTATTATGTTTAAATTCATTTTTGAAGTGACATTATTGCTGTCCCTGATTCAAGAGGGTGCAGATTTTCAGCCGCTTTTGCGCCTTTTCAGAGCACACTTAAGGTGTCTGGACCTCTTTAAAATCACTGCTGGCAGCGGTGGGATTCGAACCCACGCCCCCGAAGAGACTGAAGCCTAAATACAGCACCTTAGACCCCTCGGCCACGATACCCTGACGTGGCTTGATTCGTGGGCCGTTTTCTGGCCATTTTTTTTTCATAAATAGATTAAACGTTGGGTGCGGACCTTCATCGTCAGGCTCTGAAGCACGCCGAGTTTGGCCAAGGAAAGCAAAAGCGGCAGGGTTTGGAAGAGTCCGCGAGCAAGCAGTGTCACTTCTCCAGTGTTTTCGCTTAGGCATAGCAGCCACGAGTGCCTTCTAAAATGCTGTCTTGGCAGCGGTGGGACTTCTCCACAGTTAAATTCGTCGAAATTCTACGTGCCTTGAAGGAGCACCTCGACAGAGGGACAGGCCTCCTAAATACAGGGGGGACGCACTCACACTCCTGGAGGCCCCCCTCCCTGCAGATTGCAATTCAATCTCTAATCAAACACACCTGAATTACCTAATCAAAGCCTTTGGGCCATCCTCCAAAATGGCAGCCAGCTGTGTCGCAGTTAAACTCAAAATCATGAGGTAGCTGTCAGATCACCAAAAAAATCTCAATGAGTCAAATTGGCTAACTCCATCATTATAGACTAGACATTTGTTATTATTATGTTTAAATTCATTTTTGAAGTGACATTATTGCTGTCCCTGATTCAAGAGGGTGCAGATTTTCAGCCGCTTTTGCGCCTTTTCGGAGCACACTTAAGGTGTCTGGACCTCTTTAAAATCACTGCTGGCAGCGGTGGGATTCGAACCCACGCCCCCGAAGAGACTGAAGCCTAAATCCAGCACCTTAGACCCCTCGGCCACGCTACCCTGACGTGGCTCGATTCGTGGGCCGTTTTCTGGCCATTTTTTTTTCATGAATAGATTAAACGTTGGGTGCGGACCTTCATCGTCAGGCTCTGAAGCACGCCGAGTTTGGCCAAGGAAAGCAAAAGCGGCAGGGTTTGGAAGAGTCCGCGAGCAAGCAGTGTCACTTCTCCAGTGTTTTCGCTTAGGCATAGCAGCCACGAGTGCCTTCTAAAATGCTGTCTTGGCAGCGGTGGGACTTTTCCACAGTTAAATTCGTCGAAATTCTACGTGCCTTGAAGGAGCACCTCGACAGGTGGAAAGGCCTCCTAAATACAGGGGGGACCCAGTTACACTCCTGGAGGCCCCCCTCCCTGCAGATTGCAATTCCATCTCTAATCAAACACACCTGAATTACCTAATCAAAGCCTTTGGGCCATCCTCCAAAATGGCAGCCAGCTGTGTCGCAGTTAAACTCAAAATCATGAGGTAGCTGTCAGATCACCAAAAAAATCTCAATGAGTCAAATTGGCTAACTCCATCATTATAGACTAGACATTTGTTATTATTATGTTTAAATTCATTTTTGAAGTGACATTATTCTGCCCTACAAAGCAAAAAGGCAGTAACTACGCAGAGTGCAGAACAGAGAAAAATGACTTTAAAGTTATCCTGTCATCCAGCCTAAGTAGTTGTAGGTAGATTATTGGACATGTGGCTGTTTTGTTACTTTATATTAGCTTATTCTTTGTACATATCAATCCTCATATTTAATTTGATATTTTACCCCTATTTTGCAGTTAATGTATTCTTGCTTTGTATTACTTACCAAAAACATGGCACCATACCAAGGAAAAAGGCAGTAACTACAGATTCTCCAAAAACTATTTTGCCACAACTTGGGCTCTGGGTGTATTAGATACACTGTATTTGAAATAATTGGAACCATTTGGACAACATTTTTTTTCAACATTTTTGTGTTGCGAAACAAGTGTTGCGGAGCGGGTGTGTTACGGATACGTGGTGTAAATTTTTAGTAATCAAAAATCATGTCTAATTAATTGAAATCATGAAACTTTTATTATAAACTATTATTAAACTTATACAATATTTTAAAAATATTCTATGAATATTAAAAATAAAATATATTAAAATTCTAATATATTATTAATTACATTTCTTTTAATCATATGAAATTAAACAGACATTTTTGGTCAAACAACATGCTGCACAATGAGCTTTACTGTTAAAATTAAAACATTGAATAAAAATTATGTTTTAATCTTAATTTATTTGTATTAGTGTTAGTTTTATTATTGCATTGAGACGTTTCTAAATTCTACTGTACAACAGTAATATATTTATGTCAAGTTAAACCGAACTTTTATTTTGACGGGTTGCCGTGAAGACCTTTGAGTTTCTGTGTTTATGACATGACGATAGTTTTTCTCAAATGAAGCGGTTAAATGCTCACAAAGTGACTTTAAGAGCGGATCTAGAGTCTGGAGAGTAAGTTCATGCAGTCGTGTCCTCATATAGGCAAAAAACAGCTTGAGCGTCACATGTGCTTCAGCGCGCGCGTGTGTTAAATGAAACTGCGCGTCGACTGCACCATTTATTCACAGAACATGTAGGATTTGTATTTAAATAGTACTATTATTGCGGTTTAATATTCACACAGACGTCTATCACGATTTAATTTCAAGTGTCCTGAAATGCTATCTCGCGAAAATCATAGTAGCCTAACCGCTAAAGTTACTACATGGAGCTCTTGCACCTTTTTTCTTCCTTTTTTGGAATATATATTTTTTTCATTCTTTCAGGGGAGGGGGGTAGTTTGGTAGGGGAACAATTAGGGGAAGTTGGAAGGGTGAAATCTCAAATGTTAAAAACGTCCCGCGAGGATGCCCAAAAATCAGCTGTGTGTTCACCATGGCAACAGTAACTACACTGCGCAGAAACACTGTTATTTTTTGTTAGGTAAAACATAACAAGAATACAGTAATGGATGTTACTGTACTCTTGCTTTGTTTTACTAGGGTTTTTTGCAGTTACTGTACAAACGACTACCATTTTTATCCAAAACGACACACATTTGAGATAAGATGTTTTGTCACATAACAAAGGATGCCTTGAATGTCATGAAAATGATAATAACTCATTTTTGACCAAAAATGCAGTTACTGCCTTTTTGCTTTGTAGGGCAGTATTGCTGTCCCTGATTCAAGAGGGTGCAGATTTTCAGCCGCTTTTGCGCCTTTTCGGAGCACACTTAAGGTGTCTGGCCCTCTTTAAAATCACTGCTGTTAGCAGTGGGATTCGAACCCACGCCCCCGAAGAGACTAGAGCCTAAATCCAGCGCCTTAGACCACTCGGCCACGCTACCCTGACGTGGCTCGTTTCGTGGGCCGTTTTCTGGCCATTTTTTTTTTCATAAATAGATTAAACGTTGGGTGCGGACCTTCATCGTCAGGCTCTGAAGCACGCCGAGTTCGGCCAAGGAAAGCAAAAGCGGCAGGGTTTGGAAGAGGCCGGGAGCAAGCAGTGTCACTTCTCCAGTGTTTTCGCTTAGGCATAGCAGCCACGAGTGCCTTCTAAAATGCTGTCTTGGCAGCGGTGGGATTCGAACCCACGCCCCCGAAGAGACTGGAGCCTTAATCCAGCGCCTTAGACCGCTCGGCCACGCTACCTTGTGAGGGCACCTTCCGTGGGCCATTTTCGCCAATTTTTTCTTTTAATGTCTCTCTTCTCCACAGTTAAATCCGTCGAAATTCTACGTGCCTTGAAGGAGCACCTCGACAGGTGGAAAGGCCTCCTAAATACAGGGGGGACGCAGTTACACTCCTGGAGGCCCCCCTCCCTGCAGATTGCAATTCCATCTCTAATCAAACACACCTGAATTACCTAATCAAAGCCTTTGGGCCATCCTCCAAAATGGCAGCCAGCTGTGTCGCAGGTAAACTCAAAATCATGAGGTAGCTGTCAGATCACCAAAAAAATCTCAATGAGTCAAATTGGCTAACTCCATCATTATAGACTAGACATTTGTTATTACTATGTTTAAATTCATTTTTGAAGTGACATTATTGCTGTCCCTGATTCAAGAGGGTGCAGATTTTCAGCCGCTTTTGCGCCTTTTCGGAGCACACTTAAGGTGTCTGGACCTCTTTAAAATCACTGCTGGCAGCGGTGGGATTCGAACCCACGCCCCCGAAGAGACTGAAGCCTAAATCCAGCACCTTAGACCCCTCGGCCACGCTACCCTGACGTGGCTCGATCGGTGGGCCGTTTTCTGGCCATTTTTTTTTCATGAATAGATTAAACGTTGGGTGCGGACCTTCATCGTCAGGCTCTGAAGCACGCCGAGTTTGGCCAAGGAAAGCAAAAGCGGCAGGGTTTGGAAGAGTCCGCGAGAAAGCAGTGTCACTTCTCCAGTGTTTTCGCTTAGGCATAGCAGCCACGAGTGCCTTCTAAAATGCTGTCTTGGCAGCGGTGGGATTCGAACCCACGCCCCCGAAGAGACTGGAGCCTTAATCCAGCGCCTTAGACCGCTCGGCCACGCTACCTTGTGAGGGCACCTTCCGTGGGCCATTTTCGCCAATTTTTTCTTTTAATGTCTCTCTTCTCCACAGTTAAATCCGTCGAAATTCTACGTGCCTTGAAGGAGCACCTCGACAGGTGGAAAGGCCTCCTAAATACAGGGGGGACGCAGTTACACTCCTGGAGGCCCCCCTCCCTGCAGATTGCAATTCCATCTCTAATCAAACACACCTGAATTACCTAATCAAAGCCTTTGGGCCATTCTCCAAAATGGCAGCCAGCTGTGTCGCAGTTAAACTCAAAATCATGAGGTAGCTGTCAGATCACCAAAAAAATCTCAATGAGTCAAATTGGCTAACTCCATCATTATAGACTAGACATTTGTTATTATTATGTTTAAATACATTTTTGAAGTGACATTATTGCTGTCCCTGATTCAAGAGGGTGCAGATTTTCAGCCGCTTTTGCGCCTTTTCGGAGCACACTTAAGGTGTCTGGCCCTCTTTAAAATCACTGCTGTTAGCAGTGGGATTCGAACCCACGCCCCCGAAGAGACTAGAGCCTAAATCCAGCGCCTTAGACCCCTCGGCCACGCTACCCTGACGTGGCTCGTTTCGTGGGCCGTTTTCTGGCCATTTTTTTTTTCATAAATAGATTAAACGTTGGGTGCGGACCTTCATCGTCAGGCTCTGAAGCACGCCGAGTTCGGCCAAGGAAAGCAAAAGCAGCAGGGTTTGGAAGAGACCAGGAGCAAGCAGTGTCACTTCTCCAGTGTTTTCGCTTAGGCATAGCAGCCACGAGTGCCTTCTAAAATGCTGTCTTGGCAGCAGTGGGATTCGAACCCACGCCCCCAAAGAAACTGGAACCTTAATCCAGCGCCTTAGACCGCTCGGCCACGCTACCTTGTGAGGGCACCTTCCGTGGGCCATTTTCGCCAATTTTTTCTTTTAAAGGGATAGTTCGGCCAAAAATGATATTTAAACCATGCATTACTCACCCTCAAGCCGTTCGAGATGCATATGTCAATCTTGTTTCAGACGAACACATTTTCAGTTATTTTAGAAAATGTCTTAGACCCTTCAGTGGATATAATGTGAAGCAATGGGGTCCACCTCCTTCAAGTCCCAAAATGTGCATATATCCTTCACAAAAGTAATCCAACCGGCTCCAGGGGGATAAACGAAGGCCTTATGAGGGTAATCCGTGCCGTTTTGTCGTAAAAATATACATATTTAAAACTTTATAAATGAAAATATCTGACTTCCGGCAACGATCGACGCGCGTCCACGGGTGATGGAAGTCGGCGTACAAGGTAGGACGTAGCGTCGTGACGTAGAACGAACGCGCCCGCGCAGCCAGAGAGCAGAGCAAAACATCACCCGTGAACGTGCATCGATCGTTGCCGGAAGTCAGATATTTTCATTTATAAAGTTTTAAATATGTATATTTTTACGACAAAACCGCACGGATTACCCTCATAAGGCCTTCGTTTATCCCCCTGGAGCCGGATGGATGACTTCTGTGAAGGATATATGCACATTTTGGGACTTGAAGGAGGTGGACCCCATTGCTTCACATTATATCCACTGAAGGGTCTAAGACATTTTCTAAAATAACTGAAAATGTGTTCGTCTGAAACAAGATTGACATATGCATCTCGAACGGCTTGAGGGTGAGTAATGCATGGTTTAAATACCATTTTTGGCCGAACTATCCCTTTAATGTCTTTCTTCTCCACAGTTAAATCCGTCGAAATTCTACGTGCCTTGAAGGAGCACCTCGACAGGTGGAAAGGCCTCCTAAATACAAGGGGGACGCAGTTACACTCCTGGAGGCCCCCCTCCCTGCAGATTGCAATTCCATCTCTAATCAAACACACCTGAATTACCTAATCAAAGCCTTTGGGCCATCCTCCAAAATGGCAGCCAGCTGTGTCGCAGTTAAACTCAAAATCATGAGGTAGCTGTCAGATCACCAAAAAAATCTCAATGAGTCAAATTGGCTAACTCCATCATTATAGACTAGACATTTGTTATTATTATGTTTAAATTCATTTTTGAAGTGACATTATTGCTGTCCCTGATTCAAGAGGGTGCAGATTTTCAGCCGCTTTTGCGCCTTTTCGGAGCACTCTTAAAGTGTATGGCCCTCTTTAAAATCACTGCTGGCAGCGGTGGGATTCGAACCCACGCCCCCGAAGAGACTGGAGCCTAAATCCAGCGCCTTAGACCCCTCGGCCACGCTACCCTGACGTGGCTCGATTCGTGGGCCGTTTTCTGGCCATTTTTTTTACATAAATAGATTAAACGTTGGGTGCGGACCTTCATCGTCAGGCTCTGAAGCACGCCGAGTTTGGCCAAGGAAAGCAAAAGCGGCAGGGTTTGGAAGAGTCCGCGAGCAAGCAGTGTCACTTCTCCAGTGTTTTCGCTTAGGCATAGCAGCCACGAGTGCCTTCTAAAATGCTGTCTTGGCAGCGGTGGGACTTCTCCACAGTTAAATTCGTCGAAATTCTACGTGCCTTGAAGGAGCACCTCGACAGGTGGAAAGGCCTCCTAAATACAGGGGGGACGCAGTTACACTCCTGGAGGCCCCCCTCCCTGCAGATTGCAATTCCATCTCTAATCAAACACACCTGAATTACCTAATCAAAGCCTTTGGGCCATCCTCCAAAATGGCAGCCAGCTGTGTCGCAGTTAAACTCAAAATCATGAGGTAGCTGTCAGATCACCAAAAAAATCTCAATGAGTCAAATTGGCTAACTCCATCATTATAGACTAGACATTTGTTATTATTATGTTTAAATTCATTTTTGAAGTGACATTATTGCTGTCCCTGATTCAAGAGGGTGCAGATTATCAGCCGCTTTTGCGCCTTTTCGGAGCACTCTTAAGGTGTCTGGCCCTCTTTAAAATCACTGCTGGCAGCAGTGCGATTCGAACCCACGCCCCCGAAGAGACTGGAGCCTAAATCCAGCGCCTTAGACCCCTCGGCCACGCTACCCTGACGAGGCTTATTTCGTGGGCCGTTTTCTGGCCATTTTTTTTTCATAAATAGATTAAACGTTGGGTGCGTACCTTCATCGTCAGGCTCTGAAGCACGCCGAGTTCGGCCAAAGAAAGCAAAAGCGGCAGGGTTTGGAAGAGACCGGGAGCAAGCAGTGTCACTTCTCCAGTGTTTTCGCTTAGGCATGGCAGCCACGAGTGCCTTCTAAAATGCTGTCTTGGCAGCGGTGGGATTCGAGCCCACGCCCCCGAAGAGACTGGAGCCTTAATCCAGCGCCTTAGACCGCTCGGCCACGCTACCTTGTGAGGGCACCTTCCGTGGGCCATTTTCGCCAATTTTTTCTTTTAATGTCTCTCTTCTCCACAGTTAAATCCGTCGAAATTCTACGTGCCTTGAAGGAGCACCTCGACAGGTGAAAAGGCCTCCTAAATACAGGGGGGACGCAGTTACACTCCTGGAGGCCCCCTCCCTGCAGATTGCAATTCCATCTCTAATCAAACACACCTGAATTACCTAATCAAAGCCTTTGGGCCATCCTCCAAAATGGCAGCCAGCTGTGTCGCAGTTAAACTCAAAATCATGAGGTAGCTGTCAGATCACCAAAAAAATCTAAATGAGTCAAATTGGCTAACTCCATCATTATAGACTAGACATTTGTTATAATTATGTTTAAATTCATTTTTGAAGTGACATTATTGCTGTCCCTGATTCAAGAGGGTGCAGATTTTCAACCGCTTTTGCGCCTTAGACCCAGCGCCTTAGACCGCTCGGCTACGCTACCTTGTGAGGGCACCTTCCGTGGGCCATTTTCGCCAATTTTTTCTTTTAATGTCTCTCTTTTCCACAGTTAAATCCGTCGAAATTCTACGTGCCTTGAAGGAGCACCTCGACAGGTGGAAAGGCCTCCTAAATAAAGGGGGGATGCAGTTACACTCCTGGAGGCCCCCCTCCCTGCAGATTGCAATTCCATCTCTAATCAAACACACCTGAATTACCTAATCAAAGCCTTTGGGCCATCCTCCAAAATGGCAGCCAGCTGTGTCGCAGTTAAACTCAAAATCATGAGGTAGCTGTCAGATCACCAAAAAAATCTCAATGAGTCAAATTGGCTAACTCCATCATTATAGACTAGACATTTGTTATTATTATGTTTAAATTCATTTTTGAAGTGACATTATTGCTGTCCCTGATTCAAGAGGGTGCAGATTTTCAGCCGCTTTTGCGCCTTTTCGGAGCACTCTTAAAGTGTCTGGCCCTCTTTAAAATCACTGCTGGCAGCGGTGGGATTCGAACCCACGCCCCCGAAGAGACTGGAGCCTAAATCCAGCGCCTTAGACCCCTCGGCCACGCTACCCTGACGTGGCTCGATTCGTGGGCCGTTTTCTGGCCATTTTTTTTTTCATAAATAGATTAAACGTTGGGTGCGGACCTTCATCGTCAGGTTCTGAAGCACGCCGAGTTTGGCCAAGGAAAGCAAAAGCGGCAGGGTTTGGAAGAGTCCGGGAGCAAGCAGTGTCACTTCTCCAGTGTTTTCGCTTAGGCATAGCAGCCACGAGTGCCTTCTAAAATGCTGTCTTGGCAGCGGTGGGATTCTAACCCACGGCCCCGGAGAGACTGGAGCCTTAATCCAGCGCCTTAGACCGCTCGGCCACGCTGCCTTGTGAGGGCACCTTCCGTGGGCCATTTTCGCCAATTTTTTCTTTTAATGTCTCTCTTCTCCACAGTTAAATCCGTCGAAATTCTACGTGCCTTGAAGGAGCACCTCGACAGGTGGAAAGGCCTCCTAAATACAGGGGGGACGCAGTTACACTCCTGGAGGCCCCCCTCCCTTCAGATTGCAATTCCATCTCTAATCAAACACACCTGAATTACCTAATCAAAGCCTTTGGGCCATCCTCCAAAATGGCAGCCAGCTGTGTCGCAGTTAAACTCAAAATCATGAGGTAGCTGTCAGATCACCAAAAAAATCTCAATGAGTCAAATTGGCTAACTCCATCATTATAGACTAGACATTTGTTATTATTATGTTTAAATTCATTTTTGAAGTGACATTATTGCTGTCCCTGATTCAAGAGGGTGCAGATTTTCAGCCGCTTTTGCGCCTTTTCGGAGCACACTTAAGGTGTCTGGACCTCTTTAAAATCACTGCTGGCAGCGGTGGGATTCGAACCCACGCCCCCGAAGAGACTGAAGCCTAAATCCAGCACCTTAGACCCCTCGGCCACGCTACCCTGACGTGGCTCGATTCGTGGGCCGTTTTCTGGCCATTTTTTTTACATAAATAGATTAAACGTTGGGTGCGGACCTTCATCGTCAGGCTCTGAAGCACGCCGAGTTTGGCCAAGGAAAGCAAAAGCGGCAGGGTTTGGAAGAGTCCGCGAGCAAGCAGTGTCACTTCTCCAGTGTTTTCGCTTAGGCATAGCAGCCACGAGTGCCTTCTAAAATGCTGTCTTGGCAGCGGTGGGACTTCTCCACAGTTAAATTCGTCGAAATTCTACGTGCCTTGAAGGAGCACCTCGACAGGTGGAAAGGCCTCCTAAATACAGGGGGGACGCAGTTACACTCCTGGAGGCCCCCCTCCCTGCAGATTGCAATTCCATCTCTAATCAAACACACCTGAATTACCTAATCAAAGCCTTTGGGCCATCCTCCAAAATGGCAGCCAGCTGTGTCGCAGTTAAACTCAAAATCATGAGGTAGCTGTCAGATCACCAAAAAAATCTCAATGAGTCAAATTGGCTAACTCCATCATTATAGACTAGACATTTGTTATTATTATGTTTAAATTCATTTTTGAAGTGACATTATTGCTGTCCCTGATTCAAGAGGGTGCAGATTATCAGCCGCTTTTGCGCCTTTTCGGAGCACTCTTAAGGTGTCTGGCCCTCTTTAAAATCACTGCTGGCAGCAGTGGGATTCGAACCCACGCCCCCGAAGAGACTGGAGCCTAAATCCAGCGCCTTAGACCCCTCGGCCACGCTACCCTGACGAGGCTTATTTCGTGGGCCGTTTTCTGGCCATTTTTTTTTTCATAAATAGATTAAACGTTGGGTGCGTACCTTCATCGTCAGGCTCTGAAGCACGCCGAGTTCGGCCAAGGAAAGCAAAAGCGGCAGGGTTTGGAAGAGACCGGGAGCAAGCAGTGTCACTTCTCCAGTGTTTTCGCTTAGGCATGGCAGCCACGAGTGCCTTCTAAAATGCTGTCTTGGCAGCGGTGGGATTCGAACCCACGCCCCCGAAGAGACTGGAGCCTTAATCCAGCGCCTTAGACCGCTCGGCCACGCTACCTTGTGAGGGCACCTTCCGTGGGCCATTTTCGCCAATTTTTTCTTTTAATGTCTCTCTTCTCCACAGTTAAATCCGTCGAAATTCTACGTGCCTTGAAGGAGCACCTCGACAGGTGAAAAGGCCTCCTAAATACAGGGGGGACGCAGTTACACTCCTGGAGGCCCCCTCCCTGCAGATTGCAATTCCATCTCTAATCAAACACACCTGAATTACCTAATCAAAGCCTTTGGGCCATCCTCCAAAATGGCAGCCAGCTGTGTCGCAGTTAAACTCAAAATCATGAGGTAGCTGTCAGATCACCAAAAAAATCTAAATGAGTCAAATTGGCTAACTCCATCATTATAGACTAGACATCTGTTATTATTATGTTTAAATTCATTTTTGAAGTGACATTATTGCTGTCCCTGATTCAAGAGGGTGCAGATTTTCAACCGCTTTTGCGCCTTAGACCCAGCGCCTTAGACCGCTCGGCTACGCTACCTTGTGAGGGCACCTTCCGTTGGGCCATTTTCGCCAATTTTTTCTTTTAATGTCTCTCTTCTCCACAGTTAAATCCGTCGAAATTCTACGTGCCTTGAAGGAGCACCTCAACAGGTGGAAAGGCCTCCTAAATAAAGGGGGGATGCAGTTACACTCCTGGAGGCCCCCCTCCCTGCAGATTGCAATTCCATCTCTAATCAAACACACCTGAATTACCTAATCAAAGCCTTTGGGCCATCCTCCAAAATGGCAGCCAGCTGTGTCGCAGTTAAACTCAAAATCATGAGGTAGCTGTCAGATCACCAAAAAAATCTCAATGAGTCAAATTGGCTAACTCCATCATTATAGACTAGACATTTGTTATTATTATGTTTAAATTCATTTTTGAAGTGACATTATTGCTGTCCCTGATTCAAGAGGGTGCTGATTTTCAGCCGCTTTTGCGCCTTTTCGGAGCACTCTTAAAGTGTATGGCCCTCTTTAAAATCACTGCTGGCAGCGGTGGGATTCGAACCCACGCCCCCGAAGAGACTGGAGCCTAAATCCAGCGCCTTAGACCCCTCGGCCACGCTACCCTGACGTGGCTCGATTCGTGGGCCGTTTTCTGGCCATTTTTTTTACATAAATAGATTAAACGTTGGGTGCGGACCTTCATCGTCAGGCTCTGAAGCACGCCGAGTTTGGCCAAGGAAAGCAAAAGCGGCAGGGTTTGGAAGAGTCCGCGAGCAAGCAGTGTCACTTCTCCAGTGTTTTCGCTTAGGCATAGCAGCCACGAGTGCCTTCTAAAATGCTGTCTTGGCAGCGGTGGGACTTCTCCACAGTTAAATTCGTCGAAATTCTACGTGCCTTGAAGGAGCACCTCGACAGGTGGAAAGGCCTCCTAAATACAGGGGGGACGCAGTTACACTCCTGGAGGCCCCCCTCCCTGCAGATTGCAATTCCATCTCTAATCAAACACACCTGAATTACCTAATCAAAGCCTTTGGGCCATCCTCCAAAATGGCAGCCAGCTGTGTCGCAGTTAAACTCAAAATCATGAGGTAGCTGTCAGATCACCAAAAAAATCTCAATGAGTCAAATTGGCTAACTCCATCATTATAGACTAGACATTTGTTATTATTATGTTTAAATTCATTTTTGAAGTGACATTATTGCTGTCCCTGATTCAAGAGGGTGCAGATTATCAGCCGCTTTTGCGCCTTTTCGGAGCACTCTTAAGGTGTCTGGCCCTCTTTAAAATCACTGCTGGCAGCAGTGGGATTCGAACCCACGCCCCCGAAGAGACTGGAGCCTAAATCCAGCGCCTTAGACCCCTCGGCCACGCTACCCTGACGAGGCTTATTTCGTGGGCCGTTTTCTGGCCATTTTTTTTTTCATAAATAGATTAAACGTTGGGTGCGTACCTTCATCGTCAGGCTCTGAAGCACGCCGAGTTCGGCCAAGGAAAGCAAAAGCGGCAGGGTTTGGAAGAGACCGGGAGCAAGCAGTGTCACTTCTCCAGTGTTTTCGCTTAGGCATGGCAGCCACGAGTGCCTTCTAAAATGCTGTCTTGGCAGCGGTGGGATTCGAGCCCACGCCCCCGAAGAGACTGGAGCCTTAATCCAGCGCCTTAGACCGCTCGGCCACGCCACCTTGTGAGGGCACCTTCCGTGGGCCATTTTCGCCAATTTTTTCTTTTAATGTCTCTCTTCTCCACAGTTAAATCCGTCGAAATTCTACGTGCCTTGAAGGAGCACCTCGACAGGTGAAAAGGCCTCCTAAATACAGGGGGGACGCAGTTACACTCCTGGAGGCCCCCTCCCTGCAGATTGCAATTCCATCTCTAATCAAACACACCTGAATTACCTAATCAAAGCCTTTGGGCCATCCTCCAAAATGGCAGCCAGCTGTGTCGCAGTTAAACTCAAAATCATGAGGTAGCTGTCAGATCACCAAAAAAATCTAAATGAGTCAAATTGGCTAACTCCATCATTATAGACTAGACATTTGTTATTATTATGTTTAAATTCATTTTTGAAGTGACATTATTGCTGTCCCTGATTCAAGAGGGTGCAGATTTTCAACCGCTTTTGCGCCTTAGACCCAGCGCCTTAGACCGCTCGGCTACGCTACCTTGTGAGGGCACCTTCCGTGGGCCATTTTCGCCAATTTTTTCTTTTAATGTCTCTCTTCTCCACAGTTAAATCCGTCGAAATTCTACGTGCCTTGAAGGAGCACCTCGACAGGTGGAAAGGCCTCCTAAATAAAGGGGGGATGCAGTTACACTCCTGGAGGCCCCCCTCCCTGCAGATTGCAATTCCATCTCTAATCAAACACACCTGAATTACCTAATCAAAGCCTTTGGGCCATCCTCCAAAATGGCAGCCAGCTGTGTCGCAGTTAAACTCAAAATCATGAGGTAGCTGTCAGATCACCAAAAAAATCTCAATGAGTCAAATTGGCTAACTCCATCATTATAGACTAGACATTTGTTATTATTATGTTTAAATTCATTTTTGAAGTGACATTATTGCTGTCCCTGATTCAAGAGGGTGCAGATTTTCAGCCGCTTTTGCGCCTTTTCGGAGCACTCTTAAAGTGTCTGGCCCTCTTTAAAATCACTGCTGGCAGCGGTGGGATTCGAACCCACGCCCCCGAAGAGACTGGAGCCTAAATCCAGCGCCTTAGACCCCTCGGCCACGCTACCCTGACGTGGCTCGATTCGTGGGCCGTTTTCTGGCCATTTTTTTTACATAAATAGATTAAACGTTGGGTGCGGACCTTCATCGTCAGGCTCTGAAGCACGCCGAGTTTGGCCAAGGAAAGCAAAAGCGGCAGGGTTTGGAAGAGTCCGCGAGCAAGCAGTGTCACTTCTCCAGTGTTTTCGCTTAGGCATAGCAGCCACGAGTGCCTTCTAAAATGCTGTCTTGGCAGCGGTGGGACTTCTCCACAGTTAAATTCGTCGAAATTCTACGTGCCTTGAAGGAGCACCTCGACAGGTGGAAAGGCCTCCTAAATACAGGGGGGACGCAGTTACACTCCTGGAGGCCCCCCTCCCTGCAGATTGCAATTCCATCTCTAATCAAACACACCTGAATTACCTAATCAAAGCCTTTGGGCCATCCTCCAAAATGGCAGCCAGCTGTGTCGCAGTTAAACTCAAAATCATGAGGTAGCTGTCAGATCACCAAAAAAATCTCAATGAGTCAAATTGGCTAACTCCATCATTATAGACTAGACATTTGTTATTATTATGTTTAAATTCATTTTTGAAGTGACATTATTGCTGTCCCTGATTCAAGAGGGTGCAGATTATCAGCCGCTTTTGCGCCTTTTCGGAGCACTCTTAAGGTGTCTGGCCCTCTTTAAAATCACTGCTGGCAGCAGTGGGATTCGAACCCACGCCCCCGAAGAGACTGGAGCCTAAATCCAGCGCCTTAGACCCCTCGGCCACGCTACCCTGACGAGGCTTATTTCGTGGGCCGTTTTCTGGCCATTTTTTTTTTCATAAATAGATTAAACGTTGGGTGCGTACCTTCATCGTCAGGCTCTGAAGCACGCCGAGTTCGGCCAAGGAAAGCAAAAGCGGCAGGGTTTGGAAGAGACCGGGAGCAAGCAGTGTCACTTCTCCAGTGTTTTCGCTTAGGCATGGCAGCCACGAGTGCCTTCTAAAATGCTGTCTTGGCAGCGGTGGGATTCGAGCCCACGCCCCCGAAGAGACTGGAGCCTTAATCCAGCCCCTTAGACCGCTCGGCCACGCCACCTTGTGAGGGCACCTTCCGTGGGCCATTTTCGCCAATTTTTTCTTTTAATGTCTCTCTTCTCCACAGTTAAATCCGTCGAAATTCTACGTGCCTTGAAGGAGCACCTCGACAGGTGAAAAGGCCTCCTAAATACAGGGGGGACGCAGTTACACTCCTGGAGGCCCCCTCCCTGCAGATTGCAATTCCATCTCTAATCAAACACACCTGAATTACCTAATCAAAGCCTTTGGGCCATCCTCCAAAATGGCAGCCAGCTGTGTCGCAGTTAAACTCAAAATCATGAGGTAGCTGTCAGATCACCAAAAAAATCTAAATGAGTCAAATTGGCTAACTCCATCATTATAGACTAGCCATTTGTTATTATTATGTTTAAATTCATTTTTGAAGTGACATTATTGCTGTCCCTGATTCAAGAGGGTGCAGATTTTCAACCGCTTTTGCGCCTTAGACCCAGCGCCTTAGACCGCTCGGCTACGCTACCTTGTGAGGGCACCTTCCGTGGGCCATTTTCGCCAATTTTTTCTTTTAATGTCTCTCTTCTCCACAGTTAAATCCGTCGAAATTCTACGTGCCTTGAAGGAGCACCTCGACAGGTGGAAAGGCCTCCTAAATAAAGGGGGGATGCAGTTACACTCCTGGAGGCCCCCCTCCCTGCAGATTGCAATTCCATCTCTAATCAAACACACCTGAATTACCTAATCAAAGCCTTTGGGCCATCCTCCAAAATGGCAGCCAGCTGTGTCGCAGTTAAACTCAAAATCATGAGGTAGCTGTCAGATCACCAAAAAAATCTCAATGAGTCAAATTGGCTAACTCCATCATTATAGACTAGACATTTGTTATTATTATGTTTAAATTCATTTTTGAAGTGACATTATTGCTGTCCCTGATTCAAGAGGGTGCAGATTTTCAGCCGCTTTTGCGCCTTTTCGGAGCACTCTTAAAGTGTCTGGCCCTCTTTAAAATCACTGCTGGCAGCGGCAGCAGTGATTTAAAGAGGGCCAGACACTTTAAGAGTGCTCCCGAAACAGGCGCCAAAAGCGCGCCTGAAACCCTCTCGCACCCTACGTTCGAATCGTGGGCCGCATTACTGTCCATTTCAAAAATAGATTAAACGTTGGGTGCGGACCTTCATCGTCAGGTTCTGAAGCACGCCGAGTTTGGCCAAGGAAAGCAAAAGCGGCAGGGTTTGGAAGAGACCGGGAGCAAGCAGTGTCACTTCTCCAGTGTTTTCGCTTAGGCATAGCAGCCACGAGTGCCTTCTAAAATGCTGTCTTGGCAGCGGTGGGATTCAAACCCACGCCCCCGGAGAGACTGGAGCCTTAATCCAGCGCCTTAGACCGCTCGGCCACGCTACCTTGTGAGGGCACCTTCCGTGGGCCATTTTCGCCAATTTTTTCTTTTAATGTCTCTCTTCTCCACAGTTAAATCCGTCGAAATTCTACGTGAATTGAAGGAGCACCTCGACAGGTGGAAAGGCCTCCTAAATAAAGGGGGGACGCAGTTACACTCCTGGAGGCCCCCCTCCCTGCAGATTGCAATTCCATCTCTAATCAAACACACCTGAATTACCTAATCAAAGCCTTTGGGCCATCCTCCAAAATGGCAGCCAGCTGTGTCGCAGTTAAACTCAAAATCATGAGGTAGCTGTCAGATCACCAAAAAAATCTAAATGAGTCAAATTGGCTAACTCCATCATTATAGACTAGACATTTGTTATTATTATGTTTAAATTCATTTTTGAAGTGACATTATTGCTGTCCCTGATTCAAGAGGGTGCAGATTTTCAGCCGCTTTTGCGCCTTTTCGGAGCACACTTAAGGTGTCTGGACCTCTTTAAAATCACTGCTGGCAGCGGTGGGATTCGAACCCACGCCCCCGAAGAGACTGGAGCCTAAATCCAGCGCCTTAGACCCCTCGGCCACGCTACCCTGATGTGGCTCGATTCGTGGGCCGTTTTCTGGCCATTTTTTTTTTCATAAATAGATTAAACGTTGGGTGCGGACCTTCATCGTCAGGCTCTGAAGCACGCCGAGTTTGGCCAAGGAAAGCAAAAGCGGCAGGGTTTGGAAGAGTCCGGGAGCAAGCAGTGTCACTTCTCCAGTGTTTTCGCTTAGGCATAGCAGCCACGAGTGCCTTCTAAAATGCTGTCTTGGCAGCGGTGGGATTCGAACCCACGCCCCCGAAGAGACTGGAGCCTTAATCCAGCGCCTTAGACCGCTCGGCCACGCTACCTTGTGAGGGCACCTTCCGTGGTCCATTTTCGCCAATTTTTTCTTTTAATGTCTCTCTTCTCCACAGTTAAATCCGTCGAAATTCTACGTGCCTTGAAGGAGCACCTCGACAGGTGGAAAGGCCTCCTAAATACAGGGGGGACGCAGTTACACTCCTGGAGGCCCACTCCCTGTAGATTGCAATTCCATCTCTAATCAAACACACCTGAATTACCTAATCAAAGCCTTTGGGCCATCCTCCAAAATGGCAGCCAGCTGTGTCGCAGTTAAACTCAAAATCATGAGGTAGCTGTCAGATCACCGAAAAAATCTAAATGAGTCAAATTGGCTAACTCCATCATTATAGACTAGACATTTGTTATTATTATGTTTAAATTCATTTTTGAAGTGACATTATTGCTGTCCCTGATTCAAGAGGGTGCAGATTTTCAGCCGCTTTTGCGCCTTAGACCCAGCGCCTTAGACCCAGCGCCTTAGACCGCTCGGCCACGCTACCTTGTGAGGGCACCTACCGTGGGCCATTTTCGCCAATTTTTTCTTTTACAGTTTTTTTCAATTGTTTACACGCAATTTTGAAAACCGGGTTCTTTTTTTCAAAATGTAATCACAATTATCCAAACACCACACTCAATTGGCATAATTCCTAGATTGTTTGCAAAATGACACACTTCTGTCAAAACATACACACTTCAGACAAAAGATATACACATATTTGTGAAAATGCTATTAGTTTTCATTTAACCAACACAGTCCTCAATGATCAGACACTATTGCAACCAGTTTCACACTGCTGTGATAAATAAAAAACACATTTGTAAAAAAACTATTTTTAGGAAATAGCATGTGCTAGATTTTTGGCCAGACATTGTTATGTAAGGGATAATTTAGATGAAAAAAAATTGTGACAAACAAACAACATTCTTCATGATTAGTTTGAGATATAGGGAGAATGTACACTAATAGGCCTACTATAAACTTGCCAAGCACTGCACAACACTGATTTCTGCAGACTCATATTTCAAGTATTTATTTACAGTATTTCTAACCATAATCAGTTACAGTAATCAACCAACAATGAAATCAATGAAAAAAATAAAATCTGTAGACAAATAAAAATTACTGCATGAAGTACATACAGTTTGACTCTGGAGAAAAACTACTGTAAAAGCAACAAGAATACTGTAACTATTCAGTTACAGTATCAACCAGAGATTTGGTTGAACTCTTTGTCCAGCTTCCATCGTTGTCAGTCCATGGTTGATAACATGGTCAATAAGTGTTGCACGGATTTCTTGAGTCAAATTTGGTCCTCGTCTTCTTTGTTCAGGTTCTATCAACTCTACAAGTCCTTCTCTACCTCTTCCTCTACCTAGGCCTCTTCCTCTATCCCCTTCTTCTCCTCTTCCTCTACCTGGGCCTCCTCCTCTACCTCCTTCACCTCTTCCTCTACCTCCTTCACCTCTTCCTCTACCTAGGCCTCTTTCTCTATCCCCTTCTTCTCCTTTTCCTCTACCTGGGCCTCCTCCTCTACCTCCTTCACCTCTTCCTCTACCTAGGCCTCTTTCTCTACCCCCTTCTTCTCCTTTTCCTCTACCTGGGCCTCCTCCTCTACCTCCTTCACCTCTTCCTCTACCTCCTTCACCTCTTCCTCTACCTAAGCCTCTTCCTCTATCTCCTTCTTCTCCTCTTCCTCTACCTGGGGCTCCTCCTCTACCCCCTTCACCTCTTCCTCTACCTCCTTCACCTCTTCCTCTACCTAAGCCTCTTCCTCTATCTCCTTCTTCTCCTCTTCCTCTACCTGGGGCTCCTCCTCTACCTCCTTCACCTCTACCTCCTTCTCCTCCTCCTCTACCTCCTTCACCTCTTCCTCTACCTCCTTCACCTCTTCCTCTACCTCCTTCACCTCTTCCTCTACCTCCTTCTCCTCCTCCTCTACCTCGTTCACCTCTTCCTCTACCTCCTTCTCCTCTTCCTCTACCTCCTTCATCTCCTCTTTCAGCTCCCCCTTTTATTCTCACTCTTCTTCTTCTTCTTCTTCTTCTTCTTCTTCTTCTTCTTCTTCGTCTAGCTCCTTCCATTTTTGTTGAAGACAGGTGAACTCACCTGCTGCCTTTTATAGCACACCTGAGTGCTGCGTTTTCAAATTAGCACATGTGTGCTTCCACGCCTGATGGATGTGCATATCCAATTCATTCATTAGTGTGGTCAATGGCAAACCGGGGCTTTGTAATGACAAGGAAGTAACCTCACAATCCTTATCTGTGTCTAAGGTGTGAAAATGTGTGTAGAGTTTTACAAATCACTGTGTGTAATGTTTTGCAAAAAGGGTGAAGCTGACAACGTGCTTACAATTGTGCAAATCTAGACTGGTGTTTTGCTCCTTGAGTGTAAGGTTTTGCTAATAGTGGGAAAGTTTTAATGTTAGTGTGTAAGCAATTGAAAAAAACTGTAATGTCTCTCTTCTCCACAGTTAAATCCGTCGAAATTCTACGTGCCTTGAAGGAGCACCTCGACAGGTGGAAAGGCCTCCTAAATATAGGGGGGACGCAGTTACACTCCTGGAGGCCCCCCTCCCTGCAGATTGCAATTCCATCTCTAATCAAACACACCTGAATTACCTAATCAAAGCCTTTGGGCCATCCTCCAAAATGGCAGCCAGCTGTGTCGCAGTTAAACTCAAAATCATGAGGTAGCTGTCAGATCACCAAAAAAATCTCAATGAGTCAAATTGGCTAACTCCATCATTATAGACTAGACATTTGTTATTATTATGTTTAAATTCATTTTTGAAGTGACATTATTACCGTCCCTGATTCAAGAGGGTGCAGATTTTCAGCCGCTTTTGCGCCTTTTCGGAGCACTCTTAAGGTGTCTGGCCCTCTTTAAAATCACTGCTGGCAGCGGTGGGATTCAAACCCACGCCCCCGAAGAGACTGGAGCCTAAATCCAGCGCCTTAGACCCCTCGGCCACGCTACCCTGACGTGGCTCGATTCGTGGGCCGTTTTCGCCAATTTTTTCTTTTAATGTCTCTCTTCTCCACAGTTAAATCCGTCGAAATTCTACGTGCCTTGAAGGAGCACCTCGACAGGTGGAAAGGCCTCCTAAATACAGGGGGGACGCAGTTACACTCCTGGAGGCCCCCCTCCCTGCAGATTGCAATTCCATCTCTAATCAAACACACCTGAATTACCTAATCAAAGCCTTTGGGCCATCCTCCAAAATGGCAGCCAGCTGTGTCGCAGTTAAACTCAAAATCATGAGGTAGCTGTCAGATCACCAAAAAAATCTCAATGAGTCAAATTGGCTAACTCCATCATTATAGACTAGACATTTGTTATTATTATGTTTAAATTCATTTTTGAAGTGACATTATTGCTGTCCCTGATTCAAGAGGGTGCAGATTTTCAGCCGCTTTTGCGCCTTTTCGGAGCACACTTAAGGTGTCTGGACCTCTTTAAAATCACTGCTGGCAGCGGTGGGATTCGAACCCACGCCCCCGAAGAGACTGGAGCCTAAATCCAGCGCCTTAGACCCCTCGGCCACGCTACCCTGATGTGGCTTGATTCGTGGGCCGTTTTCTGGCCATTTTTTTTTTCATAAATAGATTAAACGTTGGGTGCGGACCTTCATTGTCAGGCTCTGAAGCACGCCGAGTTCGGCCAAGGAAAGCAAAAGCGGCAGGGTTTGGAAGAGACCGGGAGCAAGCAGTGTCACTTCTCCAGTGTTTTCGCTTAGGCATAGCAGCCACGAGTGCCTTCTAAAATGCTGTCTTGGCAGCGGTGGGATTCGAACCCACGCCCCCGGAGAGACTGGAGCCTTAATCCAGCGCCTTGGACCGCTCGGCCACGCTACCTTGTGAGGGCACCTTCCGTAGGCCATTTTCGCCAATTTTTTCTTTTAATGTCTCTCTTCTCCACAGTTAAATCCGTCGAAATTCTACGTGAATTGAAGGAGCACCTCGACAGGTGGAAAGGCCTCCTAAAAACAGGGGGGACGCAGTTACACTCCTGGAGGCCCCCTCCCTGCAGATTGCAATTCCATCTCTAATCAAACACACCTGAATTACCTAATCAAAGCCTTTGGGCCATCCTCCAAAATGGCAGCCAGCTGTGTCGCAGTTAAACTCAAAATCATGAGGTAGCTGTCAGATCACCAAAAAAATCTCAATGAGTCAAATTGGCTAACTCCATCATTATAGACTAGACATTTGTTATTATTATGTTTAAATTCATTTTTGAAGTGACATTATTACCATCCCTGATTCAAGAAGGTGCAGATTTTCAGCCGCTTTTGCGCCTTTTCGGAGCACTCTTAAGGTGTCTGGCCCTCTTTAAAATCACTGCTGGCAGCGGTGGGATTCTAACCCACGACCCCGAAGAGACTGGAGCCTAAATCCAGCGCCTTAGACCCCTCGGCCACGCTACCCTGACGTGGATCGATTCGTGGGCCGTTTTCTGGCCATTTTTTTTTCATAAATATATTAAACGTTGGGTGCGGACCTTCATTGTCAGGCTCTGAAGCACGCCGAGTTCGGCCAAGGAAAGCAAAAGCGGCAGGGTTTGGAAGAGACCGGGAGCAAGCAGTGTCACTTCTCCAGTGTTTTCGCTTAGGCATAGCAGCCACGAGTGCCTTCTAAAATGCTGTCTTGGCAGCGGTGGGATTCGAACCCACGCCCCCGGAGAGACTGGAGCCTTAATCCAGCGCCTTAGACCGCTCG
>NW_026606583.1:482500-515000 GCF_029890125.1 Rhinichthys klamathensis goyatoka
GCGCCTTAGACCCCTCGGCCACGCTACCCTGACGTGGCTCGATACGTGGGCCGTTTTCTGGCCATTTTTTTTCATAAATAGATTAAACGTTGGGTGCGGACCTTCATCGTCAGGCTCTGAAGCACGCCGAGTTCGGCCAAGGAAAGCAAAAGCGGCAGGGTTTGGAAGAGACCGGGAGCAAGCAGTGTCACTTCTCCAGTGTTTTCGCTTAGGCATAGCAGCCACGAGTGCCTTCTAAAATGCTGTCTTGGCAGCGGTGGGATTCGAACACACGCCCCCGAAGAGACTGGAGCCTTAATCCAGCGCCTTAGACCGCTCGGCCACGCTACCTTGTGAGGGCACCTTCCGTGGGCCATTTTCGCCAATTTTTTCTTTTAATGTCTCTCTTCTCCACAGTTAAATCCGTCGAAATTCTACGTGCCTTGACGGAGCACCTCGACAGGTAGAAAGGCCTCCTAAATACAGGGGGGACGCAGTTACACTCCTGGAGGCCCCCCTCCCTGCAGATTGCAATTCCATCTCTAATCAAACACACCTGAATTACCTAATCAAAGCCTTTGGGCCAACCTCCAAAATGGCAGCCAGCTGTGTCGCAGTTAAACTCAAAATCATGAGGTAGCTGTCAGATCACCAAAAAAATCTCAATGAGTCAAATTGGCTAACTCCATCATTATAGACTAGACATTTGTTATTATTATGTTTAAATTCATTTTTGAAGTGACATTATTGCTGTCCCTGATTCAAGAGGGTGCAGATTTTCAGCCGCTTTTGCGCCTTTTCGGAGCACACTTACGGTGTCTGGCCCTCTTTAAAATCACTGCTGGCAGCGGTGGGATTCAAACCCACGCCCCCGAAGAGACTGGAGCCTAAATCCAGCGCCTTAGACCCCTCGGCCACGCTACCCTGACGTGGCTCGATTCGTGGGCCGTATTCGCCAATTTTTTCTTTTAATGTCTCTCTTCTCCACAGTTAAATCCGTCGAAATTCTACGTGCCTTGAAGGAGCACCTCGACAGGTGGAAAGGCCTCCTAAATACAGGGGGGACGCAGTTACACTCCTGGAGGCCCCCTCCCTGCAGATTGCAATTCCATCTCTAATCAAACACACCTGAATTACCTAATCAAAGCTTTTGGGCCATCCTCCAAAATGGCAGCCAGCTGTGTCGCAGTTAAACTCAAAATCATGAGGTAGCTGTCAGATCACCAAAAAAATCTCAATGAGTCAAATTGGCTAACTCCATCAGTATAGACTAGGCATTTGTTATTATAATGTTTAAATTCATTTTTGAAGTGACATTATTGCTGTCCCTGATTCAAGAGGGTGCAGATTTTCAGCCGCTTTTGCGCCTTTTCGGAGCACTCTTAAGGTGTCTGGCCCTCTTTAAAATCACTGCTGGCAGCGGTGGGATTCGAACCCACGCCCCCAAAGAGACTGGAGCCTAAATCCAGCGCCTTAGACCCCTCGGCCACGCTACCCTGACGTGGCTCGATACGTGGGCCGTTTTCTGGCCATTTTTTTTCATAAATAGATTAAACGTTGGGTGCGGACCTTCATCGTCAGGCTCTGAAGCACGCCGAGTTCGGCCAAGGAAAGCAAAAGCGGCAGGGTTTGGAAGAGACCGGGAGCAAGCAGTGTCACTTCTCCAGTGTTTTCGCTTAGGCATAGCAGCCACGAGTGCCTTCTAAAATGCTGTCTTGGCAGCGGTGGGATTCGAACACACGCCCCCGAAGAGACTGGAGCCTTAATCCAGCGCCTTAGACCGCTCGGCCACGCTACCTTGTGAGGGCACCTTCCGTGGGCCATTTTCGCCAATTTTTTCTTTTAATGTCTCTCTTCTCCACAGTTAAATCCGTCGAAATTCTACGTGCCTTGAAGGAGCACCTCGACAGGTGGAAAGGCCTCCTAAATACAGGGGGGACGCAGTTACACTCCTGGAGGCCCCCCTCCCTGCAGATTGCAATTCCATCTCTAATCAAACACACCTGAATTACCTAATCAAAGCCTTTGGGCCATCCTCCAAAATGGCAGCCAGCTGTGTCGCAGTTAAACTCAAAATCATGAGGTAGCTGTCAGATCACCAAAAAAATCTCAATGAGTCAAATTGGCTAACTCCATCAGTATAGACTAGACATTTGTTATTATAATGTTTAAATTCATTTTTTAAGTGACATTATTGCTGTCCCTGATTCAAGAGGGTGCAGATTTTCAGCCGCTTTTGCGCCTTTTCGGAGCACTCTTAAGGTGTCTGGCCCTCTTTAAAATCACTGCTGGCAGCGGTGGGATTCGAACCCACGCCCCCAAAGAGACTGGAGCCTAAATCCAGCGCCTTAGACCCCTCGGCCAGCGGTGGGATTCGAACCCACGCCTCCGAAGAGACTGGAGCCTTAATCCAGCGCCTTAGACCGCTCGGCCACGCTACCTTGTGAGGGCACCTTCCGTGGGCCATTTTCGCCAATTTTTCCTTTTAATGTTTCTCTTCTCCACAGTTAAATCCGTCGAAATTCTACGTGCCTTGAAGGAGCACCTCGACAGGTGGAAAGGCCTCCTAAATACAGGGGGGACGCAGTTACACTCCTGGAGGCCCCCCTCCCTGCAGATTGCAATTCCATCTCTAATCAAACACACCTGAATTACCTAATCAAAGCCTTTGGGCCATCCTCCAAAATGGCAGCCAGCTGTGTCGCAGTTAAACTCAAAATCATGAGGTAGCTGTCAGATCACCAAAAAAATCTCAATGAGTCAAATTGGCTAACTCCATCATTATAGACTAGACATTTGTTATTATTATGTTTAAATTCATTTTTGAAGTGACATTATTACCATCCCTGATTCAAGAAGGTGCAGATTTTCAGCCGCTTTTGCGCCTTTTCGGAGCACTCTTAAGGTGTCTGGCCCTCTTTAAAATCACTGCTGGCAGCGGTGGGATTCTAACCCACGACCCCGAAGAGACTGGAGCCTAAATCCAGCGCCTTAGACCCCTCGGCCACGCTACCCTGACGTGGATCGATTCGTGGGCCGTTTTCTGGGCATTTTTTTTTTCACAAAAAGATTAAACGTTGGGTGCGGACCTTCATCGTCAGGCTCTGAAGCACGCCGAGTTCGGCCAAGGAAAGCAAAAGCGGCAGGGTTTGGAAGAGTCCGGGAGCAAGCAGTGTCACTTCTCCAGTGTTTTCGCTTAGGCATAGCAGCCACGAGTGCCTTCTAAAATGCTGTCTTGGCAGCGGTGGGATTCGAACCCACGCCCCCGAAGAGACTGGAGCCTTAATCCAGCGCCTTAGACCGCTCGGCCACGCTACCTTGTGAGGGCACCTTCCGTGGTCCATTTTCGCCAATTTTTTCTTTTAATGTCTCTCTTCTCCACAGTTAAATCCGTCGAAATTCTACGTGCCTTGAAGGAGCACCTCGACAGGTGGAAAGGCCTCCTAAATATAGGGGGGACGCAGTTACACTCCTGGAGGCCCCCCTCCCTGCAGATTGCAATTCCATCTCTAATCAAACACACCTGAATTACCTAATCAAAGCCTTTGGGCCATCCTCCAAAATGGCAGCCAGCTGTGTCGCAGTTAAACTCAAAATCATGAGGTAGCTGTCAGATCACCAAAAAAATCTCAATGAGTCAAATTGGCTAACTCCATCATTATAGACTAGACATTTGTTATTATTATGTTTAAATTCATTTTTGAAGTGACATTATTACCGTCCCTGATTCAAGAGGGTGCAGATTTTCAGCCGCTTTTGCGCCTTTTCGGAGCACTCTTAAGGTGTCTGGCCCTCTTTAAAATCACTGCTGGCAGCGGTGGGATTCAAACCCACGCCCCCGAAGAGACTGGAGCCTAAATCCAGCGCCTTAGACCCCTCGGCCACGCTACCCTGACGTGGCTCGATTCGTGGGCCGTATTCGCCAATTTTTTCTTTTAATGTCTCTCTTCTCCACAGTTAAATCCGTCGAAATTCTACGTGCCTTGAAGGAGCACCTCGACAGGTGGAAAGGCCTCCTAAATACAGGGGGGACGCAGTTACACTCCTGGAGGCCCCCTCCCTGCAGATTGCAATTCCATCTCTAATCAAACACACCTGAATTACCTAATCAAAGCCTTTGGGCCATCCTCCAAAATGGCAGCCAGCTGTGTCTCAGTTAAACTCAAAATTATGAGGTAGCTGTCAGATCACCAAAAAAATCTCAATGAGTCAAATTGGCTAACTCCATCATAATAGACTAGACATTTGTTATTATTATGTTTAAATTCATTTTTGAAGTGACATTATTGCTGTCCCTGATTCAAGAGGGTGCAGATTTTCAGCCGCTTTTGCACCTTTTCGGAGCACACTTAAGGTGTCTGGCCCTCTTTAAAATCACTGCTGGCAGCAGTGGGATTCGAACCCACGCCCCCGAAGAGACTGGAGCCTAAATCCAGCGCCTTAGACCCCTCGGCCACGCTACCCTGACGAGGCTCATTTCGTGGTCCGTTTTCTGGCCATTTTTTTTTTCATAAATAGATTAAACGTTGGGTGCGTACCTTCATCGTCAGGCTCTGAAGCACGCCGAGTTCGGCCAAGGAAAGCAAAAGCGGCAGGGTTTGGAAGAGACCGGGAGCAAGCAGTGTCACTTCTCCAGTGTTTTCGCTTAGGCATAGCAGCCACGAGTGCCTTCTAAAATGCTGTCTTGGCAGCGGTGGGATTCGAACCCACGCCCCCGAAGAGACTGGAGCCTTAATCCAGCGCCTTAGACCGCTCGGTCACGCTACCTTGTGAGGGCACCTTCCGTGGGCCATTTTCGCCAATTTTTTCTTTTAATGTCTCTCTTCTCCACAGTTAAATCCGTCGAAATTCTACGTGCCTTGAAGGAGCACCTCGACAGGTGGAAAGGCCTCCTAAATACAGGGGGGACGCAGTTACACTCCTGGAGGCCCCCCTCCCTGCAGATTGCAATTCCATCTCTAATCAAACACACCTGAATTACCTAATCAAAGCCTTTGGGCCATCCTCCAAAATGGCAGCCAGCTGTGTCGCAGGTAAACTCAAAATCATGAGGTAGCTGTCAGATCACCAAAAAAATCTCAATGAGTCAAATTGGCTAACTCCATCATTATAGACTAGACATTTGTTATTATTATGTTTAAATTCATTTTTGAAGTGACATTATTGCTGTCCCTGATTCAAGAGGGTGCAGATTTTCAGCCGCTTTTGCGCCTTTTCGGAGCACACTTAAGGTGTCTGGACCTCTTTAAAATCACTGCTGGCAGCGGTGGGATTCGAACCCACGCCCCCGAAGAGACTGAAGCCTAAATCCAGCACCTTAGACCCCTCGGCCACGCTACCCTGACGTGGCTCGATCGGTGGGCCGTTTTCTGGCCATTTTTTTTTCATGAATAGATTAAACGTTGGGTGCGTACCTTCATCGTCAGGCTCTGAAGCACGCCGAGTTCGGCCAAGGAAAGCAAAAGCGGCAGGGTTTGGAAGAGACCGGGAGCAAGCAGTGTCACTTCTCCAGTGTTTTCGCTTAGGCATAGCAGCCACGAGTGCCTTCTAAAATGCTGTCTTGGCAGCGGTGGGATTCGAACCCACGCCCCCGAAGAGACTGGAGCCTTAATCCAGCGCCTTAGACCGCTCGGCCACGCTACCTTGTGAGGGCACCTTCCGTGGGCCATTTTCGCCAATTTTTTCTTTTAATGTCTCTCTTCTCCACAGTTAAATCCGTCGAAATTCTACGTGCCTTGAAGGAGCACCTCGACAGGTGGAAAGGCCTCCTAAATACAGGGGGGACGCAGTTACACTCCTGGAGGCCCCCCTCCCTGCAGATTGCAATTCCATCTCTAATCAAACACACCTGAATTACCTAATCAAAGCCTTTGGGCCATCCTCCAAAATGGCAGCCAGCTGTGTCGCAGTTAAACTCAAAATCATGAGGTAGCTGTCAGATCACCAAAAAAAATCTAAATGAGTCAAATTGGCTAACTCCATCATTATAGACTAGACATTTGTTATTATTATGTTTAAATTCATTTTTGAAGTGACATTATTGCTGTCCCTGATTCAAGAGGGTGCAGATTTTCAGCCGCTTTTGCGCCTTTTCGGAGCACACTTAAGGTGTCTGGACCTCTTTAAAATCACTGCTGGCAGCGGTGGGATTCGAACCCTCGCCCCCGAAGAGACTGAAGTCTAAATCCAGCACCTTAGGCCCCTCGGCCACGCTACCCTGACGTGGCTCGATTCGTGGGCCGTTTTCTGGCCATTTTTTTTTCATAAATAGATTAAACGTTGGGTGCGGACCTTCATCGTCAGGCTCTGAAGCACGCCGAGTTTGGCCAAGGAAAGCAAAAGCGGCAGGGTTTGGAAGAGTCCGCGAGCAAGCAGTGTCACTTCTCCAGTGTTTTCGCTTAGGCATAGCAGCCACGAGTGCCTTCTAAAATGCTGTCTTGGCAGCGGTGGGACTTCTCCACAGTTAAATTCGTCGAAATTCTACGTGCCTTGAAGGAGCACCTCGACAGGTGGAAAGGCCTCCTAAATACAGGGGGGACGCAGTTACACTCCTGGAGGCCCCCCTCCCTGCAGATTGCAATTCCATCTCTAATCAAACACACCTGAATTACCTAATCAAAGCCTTTGGGCCATCCTCCAAAAAGGCAGCCAGCTGTGTCGCAGTTAAACTCAAAATCATGAGGTAGCTGTCAGATCACCAAAAAAATCTCAATGAGTCAAATTGGCTAACTCCATCATTATAGACTAGACATTTGTTATTATTATGTTTAAATTCATTTTTGAAGTGACATTATTGCTGTCCCTGATTCAAGAGGGTGCAGATTTTCAGCCGCTTTTGCGCCTTTTCAGAGCACACTTAAGGTGTCTGGACCTCTTTAAAATCACTGCTGGCAGCGGTGGGATTCGAACCCACGCCCCCGAAGAGACTGAAGCCTAAATACAGCACCTTAGACCCCTCGGCCACGATACCCTGACGTGGCTTGATTCGTGGGCCGTTTTCTGGCCATTTTTTTTTCATAAATAGATTAAACGTTGGGTGCGGACCTTCATCGTCAGGCTCTGAAGCACGCCGAGTTTGGCCAAGGAAAGCAAAAGCGGCAGGGTTTGGAAGAGTCCGCGAGCAAGCAGTGTCACTTCTCCAGTGTTTTCGCTTAGGCATAGCAGCCACGAGTGCCTTCTAAAATGCTGTCTTGGCAGCGGTGGGACTTCTCCACAGTTAAATTCGTCGAAATTCTACGTGCCTTGAAGGAGCACCTCGACAGAGGGACAGGCCTCCTAAATACAGGGGGGACGCACTCACACTCCTGGAGGCCCCCCTCCCTGCAGATTGCAATTCAATCTCTAATCAAACACACCTGAATTACCTAATCAAAGCCTTTGGGCCATCCTCCAAAATGGCAGCCAGCTGTGTCGCAGTTAAACTCAAAATCATGAGGTAGCTGTCAGATCACCAAAAAAATCTCAATGAGTCAAATTGGCTAACTCCATCATTATAGACTAGACATTTGTTATTATTATGTTTAAATTCATTTTTGAAGTGACATTATTGCTGTCCCTGATTCAAGAGGGTGCAGATTTTCAGCCGCTTTTGCGCCTTTTCGGAGCACACTTAAGGTGTCTGGACCTCTTTAAAATCACTGCTGGCAGCGGTGGGATTCGAACCCACGCCCCCGAAGAGACTGAAGCCTAAATCCAGCACCTTAGACCCCTCGGCCACGCTACCCTGACGTGGCTCGATTCGTGGGCCGTTTTCTGGCCATTTTTTTTTCATGAATAGATTAAACGTTGGGTGCGGACCTTCATCGTCAGGCTCTGAAGCACGCCGAGTTTGGCCAAGGAAAGCAAAAGCGGCAGGGTTTGGAAGAGTCCGCGAGCAAGCAGTGTCACTTCTCCAGTGTTTTCGCTTAGGCATAGCAGCCACGAGTGCCTTCTAAAATGCTGTCTTGGCAGCGGTGGGACTTTTCCACAGTTAAATTCGTCGAAATTCTACGTGCCTTGAAGGAGCACCTCGACAGGTGGAAAGGCCTCCTAAATACAGGGGGGACCCAGTTACACTCCTGGAGGCCCCCCTCCCTGCAGATTGCAATTCCATCTCTAATCAAACACACCTGAATTACCTAATCAAAGCCTTTGGGCCATCCTCCAAAATGGCAGCCAGCTGTGTCGCAGTTAAACTCAAAATCATGAGGTAGCTGTCAGATCACCAAAAAAATCTCAATGAGTCAAATTGGCTAACTCCATCATTATAGACTAGACATTTGTTATTATTATGTTTAAATTCATTTTTGAAGTGACATTATTCTGCCCTACAAAGCAAAAAGGCAGTAACTACGCAGAGTGCAGAACAGAGAAAAATGACTTTAAAGTTATCCTGTCATCCAGCCTAAGTAGTTGTAGGTAGATTATTGGACATGTGGCTGTTTTGTTACTTTATATTAGCTTATTCTTTGTACATATCAATCCTCATATTTAATTTGATATTTTACCCCTATTTTGCAGTTAATGTATTCTTGCTTTGTATTACTTACCAAAAACGTGGCACCATACCAAGGAAAAAGGCAGTAACTACAGATTCTCCAAAAACTATTTTGCCACAACTTGGGCTCTGGGTGTATTAGATACACTGTATTTGAAATAATTGGAACCATTTGGACAACATTTTTTTTCAACATTTTTGTGTTGCGAAACAAGTGTTGCGGAGCGGGTGTGTTACGGATACGTGGTGTAAATTTTTAGTAATCAAAAATCATGTCTAATTAATTGAAATCATGAAACTTTTATTATAAACTATTATTAAACTTATACAATATTTTAAAAATATTCTATGAATATTAAAAATAAAATATATTAAAATTCTAATATATTATTAATTACATTTCTTTTAATCATATGAAATTAAACAGACATTTTTGGTCAAACAACATGCTGCACAATGAGCTTTACTGTTAAAATTAAAACATTGAATAAAAATTATGTTTTAATCTTAATTTATTTGTATTAGTGTTAGTTTTATTATTGCATTGAGACGTTTCTAAATTCTACTGTACAACAGTAATATATTTATGTCAAGTTAAACCGAACTTTTATTTTGACGGGTTGCCGTGAAGACCTTTGAGTTTCTGTGTTTATGACATGACGATAGTTTTTCTCAAATGAAGCGGTTAAATGCTCACAAAGTGACTTTAAGAGCGGATCTAGAGTCTGGAGAGTAAGTTCATGCAGTCGTGTCCTCATATAGGCAAAAAACAGCTTGAGCGTCACATGTGCTTCAGCGCGCGCGTGTGTTAAATGAAACTGCGCGTCGACTGCACCATTTATTCACAGAACATGTAGGATTTGTATTTAAATAGTACTATTATTGCGGTTTAATATTCACACAGACGTCTATCACGATTTAATTTCAAGTGTCCTGAAATGCTATCTCGCGAAAATCATAGTAGCCTAACCGCTAAAGTTACTACATGGAGCTCTTGCACCTTTTTTCTTCCTTTTTTGGAATATATATTTTTTTCATTCTTTCAGGGGAGGGGGGTAGTTTGGTAGGGGAACAATTAGGGGAAGTTGGAAGGGTGAAATCTCAAATGTTAAAAACGTCCCGCGAGGATGCCCAAAAATCAGCTGTGTGTTCACCATGGCAACAGTAACTACACTGCGCAGAAACACTGTTATTTTTTGTTAGGTAAAACATAACAAGAATACAGTAATGGATGTTACTGTACTCTTGCTTTGTTTTACTAGGGTTTTTTGCAGTTACTGTACAAACGACTACCATTTTTATCCAAAACGACACACATTTGAGATAAGATGTTTTGTCACATAACAAAGGATGCCTTGAATGTCATGAAAATGATAATAACTCATTTTTGACCAAAAATGCAGTTACTGCCTTTTTGCTTTGTAGGGCAGTATTGCTGTCCCTGATTCAAGAGGGTGCAGATTTTCAGCCGCTTTTGCGCCTTTTCGGAGCACACTTAAGGTGTCTGGCCCTCTTTAAAATCACTGCTGTTAGCAGTGGGATTCGAACCCACGCCCCCGAAGAGACTAGAGCCTAAATCCAGCGCCTTAGACCCCTCGGCCATGCTACCCTGACGTGGCTCGTTTCGTGGGCCGTTTTCTGGCCATTTTTTTTTTCATAAATAGATTAAACGTTGGGTGCGGACCTTCATCGTCAGGCTCTGAAGCACGCCGAGTTCGGCCAAGGAAAGCAAAAGCGGCAGGGTTTGGAAGAGGCCGGGAGCAAGCAGTGTCACTTCTCCAGTGTTTTCGCTTAGGCATAGCAGCCACGAGTGCCTTCTAAAATGCTGTCTTGGCAGCGGTGGGATTCGAACCCACGCCCCCGAAGAGACTGGAGCCTTAATCCAGCGCCTTAGACCGCTCGGCCACGCTACCTTGTGAGGGCACCTTCCGTGGGCCATTTTCGCCAATTTTTTCTTTTAATGTCTCTCTTCTCCACAGTTAAATCCGTCGAAATTCTACGTGCCTTGAAGGAGCACCTCGACAGGTGGAAAGGCCTCCTAAATACAGGGGGGACGCAGTTACACTCCTGGAGGCCCCCCTCCCTGCAGATTGCAATTCCATCTCTAATCAAACACACCTGAATTACCTAATCAAAGCCTTTGGGCCATCCTCCAAAATGGCAGCCAGCTGTGTCGCAGGTAAACTCAAAATCATGAGGTAGCTGTCAGATCACCAAAAAAATCTCAATGAGTCAAATTGGCTAACTCCATCATTATAGACTAGACATTTGTTATTACTATGTTTAAATTCATTTTTGAAGTGACATTATTGCTGTCCCTGATTCAAGAGGGTGCAGATTTTCAGCCGCTTTTGCGCCTTTTCGGAGCACACTTAAGGTGTCTGGACCTCTTTAAAATCACTGCTGGCAGCGGTGGGATTCGAACCCACGCCCCCGAAGAGACTGAAGCCTAAATCCAGCACCTTAGACCCCTCGGCCACGCTACCCTGACGTGGCTCGATCGGTGGGCCGTTTTCTGGCCATTTTTTTTTCATGAATAGATTAAACGTTGGGTGCGGACCTTCATCGTCAGGCTCTGAAGCACGCCGAGTTTGGCCAAGGAAAGCAAAAGCGGCAGGGTTTGGAAGAGTCCGCGAGAAAGCAGTGTCACTTCTCCAGTGTTTTCGCTTAGGCATAGCAGCCACGAGTGCCTTCTAAAATGCTGTCTTGGCAGCGGTGGGATTCGAACCCACGCCCCCGAAGAGACTGGAGCCTTAATCCAGCGCCTTAGACCGCTCGGCCACGCTACCTTGTGAGGGCACCTTCCGTGGGCCATTTTCGCCAATTTTTTCTTTTAATGTCTCTCTTCTCCACAGTTAAATCCGTCGAAATTCTACGTGCCTTGAAGGAGCACCTCGACAGGTGGAAAGGCCTCCTAAATACAGGGGGGACGCAGTTACACTCCTGGAGGCCCCCCTCCCTGCAGATTGCAATTCCATCTCTAATCAAACACACCTGAATTACCTAATCAAAGCCTTTGGGCCATTCTCCAAAATGGCAGCCAGCTGTGTCGCAGTTAAACTCAAAATCATGAGGTAGCTGTCAGATCACCAAAAAAATCTCAATGAGTCAAATTGGCTAACTCCATCATTATAGACTAGACATTTGTTATTATTATGTTTAAATACATTTTTGAAGTGACATTATTGCTGTCCCTGATTCAAGAGGGTGCAGATTTTCAGCCGCTTTTGCGCCTTTTCGGAGCACACTTAAGGTGTCTGGCCCTCTTTAAAATCACTGCTGTTAGCAGTGGGATTCGAACCCACGCCCCCGAAGAGACTAGAGCCTAAATCCAGCGCCTTAGACCCCTCGGCCACGCTACCCTGACGTGGCTCGTTTCGTGGGCCGTTTTCTGGCCATTTTTTTTTTCATAAATAGATTAAACGTTGGGTGCGGACCTTCATCGTCAGGCTCTGAAGCACGCCGAGTTCGGCCAAGGAAAGCAAAAGCAGCAGGGTTTGGAAGAGACCAGGAGCAAGCAGTGTCACTTCTCCAGTGTTTTCGCTTAGGCATAGCAGCCACGAGTGCCTTCTAAAATGCTGTCTTGGCAGCAGTGGGATTCGAACCCACGCCCCCAAAGAAACTGGAACCTTAATCCAGCGCCTTAGACCGCTCGGCCACGCTACCTTGTGAGGGCACCTTCCGTGGGCCATTTTCGCCAATTTTTTCTTTTAAAGGGATAGTTCGGCCAAAAATGATATTTAAACCATGCATTACTCACCCTCAAGCCGTTCGAGATGCATATGTCAATCTTGTTTCAGACGAACACATTTTCAGTTATTTTAGAAAATGTCTTAGACCCTTCAGTGGATATAATGTGAAGCAATGGGGTCCACCTCCTTCAAGTCCCAAAATGTGCATATATCCTTCACAAAAGTAATCCAACCGGCTCCAGGGGGATAAACGAAGGCCTTATGAGGGTAATCCGTGCCGTTTTGTCGTAAAAATATACATATTTAAAACTTTATAAATGAAAATATCTGACTTCCGGCAACGATCGACGCGCGTCCACGGGTGATGGAAGTCGGCGTACAAGGTAGGACGTAGCGTCGTGACGTAGAACGAACGCGCCCGCGCAGCCAGAGAGCAGAGCAAAACATCACCCGTGAACGTGCATCGATCGTTGCCGGAAGTCAGATATTTTCATTTATAAAGTTTTAAATATGTATATTTTTACGACAAAACCGCACGGATTACCCTCATAAGGCCTTCGTTTATCCCCCTGGAGCCGGATGGATGACTTCTGTGAAGGATATATGCACATTTTGGGACTTGAAGGAGGTGGACCCCATTGCTTCACATTATATCCACTGAAGGGTCTAAGACATTTTCTAAAATAACTGAAAATGTGTTCGTCTGAAACAAGATTGACATATGCATCTCGAACGGCTTGAGGGTGAGTAATGCATGGTTTAAATACCATTTTTGGCCGAACTATCCCTTTAATGTCTTTCTTCTCCACAGTTAAATCCGTCGAAATTCTACGTGCCTTGAAGGAGCACCTCGACAGGTGGAAAGGCCTCCTAAATACAAGGGGGACGCAGTTACACTCCTGGAGGCCCCCCTCCCTGCAGATTGCAATTCCATCTCTAATCAAACACACCTGAATTACCTAATCAAAGCCTTTGGGCCATCCTCCAAAATGGCAGCCAGCTGTGTCGCAGTTAAACTCAAAATCATGAGGTAGCTGTCAGATCACCAAAAAAATCTCAATGAGTCAAATTGGCTAACTCCATCATTATAGACTAGACATTTGTTATTATTATGTTTAAATTCATTTTTGAAGTGACATTATTGCTGTCCCTGATTCAAGAGGGTGCAGATTTTCAGCCGCTTTTGCGCCTTTTCGGAGCACTCTTAAAGTGTATGGCCCTCTTTAAAATCACTGCTGGCAGCGGTGGGATTCGAACCCACGCCCCCGAAGAGACTGGAGCCTAAATCCAGCGCCTTAGACCCCTCGGCCACGCTACCCTGACGTGGCTCGATTCGTGGGCCGTTTTCTGGCCATTTTTTTTACATAAATAGATTAAACGTTGGGTGCGGACCTTCATCGTCAGGCTCTGAAGCACGCCGAGTTTGGCCAAGGAAAGCAAAAGCGGCAGGGTTTGGAAGAGTCCGCGAGCAAGCAGTGTCACTTCTCCAGTGTTTTCGCTTAGGCATAGCAGCCACGAGTGCCTTCTAAAATGCTGTCTTGGCAGCGGTGGGACTTCTCCACAGTTAAATTCGTCGAAATTCTACGTGCCTTGAAGGAGCACCTCGACAGGTGGAAAGGCCTCCTAAATACAGGGGGGACGCAGTTACACTCCTGGAGGCCCCCCTCCCTGCAGATTGCAATTCCATCTCTAATCAAACACACCTGAATTACCTAATCAAAGCCTTTGGGCCATCCTCCAAAATGGCAGCCAGCTGTGTCGCAGTTAAACTCAAAATCATGAGGTAGCTGTCAGATCACCAAAAAAATCTCAATGAGTCAAATTGGCTAACTCCATCATTATAGACTAGACATTTGTTATTATTATGTTTAAATTCATTTTTGAAGTGACATTATTGCTGTCCCTGATTCAAGAGGGTGCAGATTATCAGCCGCTTTTGCGCCTTTTCGGAGCACTCTTAAGGTGTCTGGCCCTCTTTAAAATCACTGCTGGCAGCAGTGCGATTCGAACCCACGCCCCCGAAGAGACTGGAGCCTAAATCCAGCGCCTTAGACCCCTCGGCCACGCTACCCTGACGAGGCTTATTTCGTGGGCCGTTTTCTGGCCATTTTTTTTTCATAAATAGATTAAACGTTGGGTGCGTACCTTCATCGTCAGGCTCTGAAGCACGCCGAGTTCGGCCAAGGAAAGCAAAAGCGGCAGGGTTTGGAAGAGACCGGGAGCAAGCAGTGTCACTTCTCCAGTGTTTTCGCTTAGGCATGGCAGCCACGAGTGCCTTCTAAAATGCTGCCTTGGCAGCGGTGGGATTCGAGCCCACGCCCCCGAAGAGACTGGAGCCTTAATCCAGCGCCTTAGACCGCTCGGCCACGCTACCTTGTGAGGGCACCTTCCGTGGGCCATTTTCGCCAATTTTTTCTTTTAATGTCTCTCTTCTCCACAGTTAAATCCGTCGAAATTCTACGTGCCTTGAAGGAGCACCTCGACAGGTGAAAAGGCCTCCTAAATACAGGGGGGACGCAGTTACACTCCTGGAGGCCCCCTCCCTGCAGATTGCAATTCCATCTCTAATCAAACACACCTGAATTACCTAATCAAAGCCTTTGGGCCATCCTCCAAAATGGCAGCCAGCTGTGTCGCAGTTAAACTCAAAATCATGAGGTAGCTGTCAGATCACCAAAAAAATCTAAATGAGTCAAATTGGCTAACTCCATCATTATAGACTAGACATTTGTTATAATTATGTTTAAATTCATTTTTGAAGTGACATTATTGCTGTCCCTGATTCAAGAGGGTGCAGATTTTCAACCGCTTTTGCGCCTTAGACCCAGCGCCTTAGACCGCTCGGCTACGCTACCTTGTGAGGGCACCTTCCGTGGGCCATTTTCGCCAATTTTTTCTTTTAATGTCTCTCTTTTCCACAGTTAAATCCGTCGAAATTCTACGTGCCTTGAAGGAGCACCTCGACAGGTGGAAAGGCCTCCTAAATAAAGGGGGGATGCAGTTACACTCCTGGAGGCCCCCCTCCCTGCAGATTGCAATTCCATCTCTAATCAAACACACCTGAATTACCTAATCAAAGCCTTTGGGCCATCCTCCAAAATGGCAGCCAGCTGTGTCGCAGTTAAACTCAAAATCATGAGGTAGCTGTCAGATCACCAAAAAAATCTCAATGAGTCAAATTGGCTAACTCCATCATTATAGACTAGACATTTGTTATTATTATGTTTAAATTCATTTTTGAAGTGACATTATTGCTGTCCCTGATTCAAGAGGGTGCAGATTTTCAGCCGCTTTTGCGCCTTTTCGGAGCACTCTTAAAGTGTCTGGCCCTCTTTAAAATCACTGCTGGCAGCGGTGGGATTCGAACCCACGCCCCCGAAGAGACTGGAGCCTAAATCCAGCGCCTTAGACCCCTCGGCCACGCTACCCTGACGTGGCTCGATTCGTGGGCCGTTTTCTGGCCATTTTTTTTTTCATAAATAGATTAAACGTTGGGTGCGGACCTTCATCGTCAGGTTCTGAAGCACGCCGAGTTTGGCCAAGGAAAGCAAAAGCGGCAGGGTTTGGAAGAGTCCGGGAGCAAGCAGTGTCACTTCTCCAGTGTTTTCGCTTAGGCATAGCAGCCACGAGTGCCTTCTAAAATGCTGTCTTGGCAGCGGTGGGATTCTAACCCACGGCCCCGGAGAGACTGGAGCCTTAATCCAGCGCCTTAGACCGCTCGGCCACGCTGCCTTGTGAGGGCACCTTCCGTGGGCCATTTTCGCCAATTTTTTCTTTTAATGTCTCTCTTCTCCACAGTTAAATCCGTCGAAATTCTACGTGCCTTGAAGGAGCACCTCGACAGGTGGAAAGGCCTCCTAAATACAGGGGGGACGCAGTTACACTCCTGGAGGCCCCCCTCCCTTCAGATTGCAATTCCATCTCTAATCAAACACACCTGAATTACCTAATCAAAGCCTTTGGGCCATCCTCCAAAATGGCAGCCAGCTGTGTCGCAGTTAAACTCAAAATCATGAGGTAGCTGTCAGATCACCAAAAAAATCTCAATGAGTCAAATTGGCTAACTCCATCATTATAGACTAGACATTTGTTATTATTATGTTTAAATTCATTTTTGAAGTGACATTATTGCTGTCCCTGATTCAAGAGGGTGCAGATTTTCAGCCGCTTTTGCGCCTTTTCGGAGCACACTTAAGGTGTCTGGACCTCTTTAAAATCACTGCTGGCAGCGGTGGGATTCGAACCCACGCCCCCGAAGAGACTGAAGCCTAAATCCAGCACCTTAGACCCCTCGGCCACGCTACCCTGACGTGGCTCGATTCGTGGGCCGTTTTCTGGCCATTTTTTTTACATAAATAGATTAAACGTTGGGTGCGGACCTTCATCGTCAGGCTCTGAAGCACGCCGAGTTTGGCCAAGGAAAGCAAAAGCGGCAGGGTTTGGAAGAGTCCGCGAGCAAGCAGTGTCACTTCTCCAGTGTTTTCGCTTAGGCATAGCAGCCACGAGTGCCTTCTAAAATGCTGTCTTGGCAGCGGTGGGACTTCTCCACAGTTAAATTCGTCGAAATTCTACGTGCCTTGAAGGAGCACCTCGACAGGTGGAAAGGCCTCCTAAATACAGGGGGGACGCAGTTACACTCCTGGAGGCCCCCCTCCCTGCAGATTGCAATTCCATCTCTAATCAAACACACCTGAATTACCTAATCAAAGCCTTTGGGCCATCCTCCAAAATGGCAGCCAGCTGTGTCGCAGTTAAACTCAAAATCATGAGGTAGCTGTCAGATCACCAAAAAAATCTCAATGAGTCAAATTGGCTAACTCCATCATTATAGACTAGACATTTGTTATTATTATGTTTAAATTCATTTTTGAAGTGACATTATTGCTGTCCCTGATTCAAGAGGGTGCAGATTATCAGCCGCTTTTGCGCCTTTTCGGAGCACTCTTAAGGTGTCTGGCCCTCTTTAAAATCACTGCTGGCAGCAGTGGGATTCGAACCCACGCCCCCGAAGAGACTGGAGCCTAAATCCAGCGCCTTAGACCCCTCGGCCACGCTACCCTGACGAGGCTTATTTCGTGGGCCGTTTTCTGGCCATTTTTTTTTTCATAAATAGATTAAACGTTGGGTGCGTACCTTCATCGTCAGGCTCTGAAGCACGCCGAGTTCGGCCAAGGAAAGCAAAAGCGGCAGGGTTTGGAAGAGACCGGGAGCAAGCAGTGTCACTTCTCCAGTGTTTTCGCTTAGGCATGGCAGCCACGAGTGCCTTCTAAAATGCTGTCTTGGCAGCGGTGGGATTCGAACCCACGCCCCCGAAGAGACTGGAGCCTTAATCCAGCGCCTTAGACCGCTCGGCCACGCTACCTTGTGAGGGCACCTTCCGTGGGCCATTTTCGCCAATTTTTTCTTTTAATGTCTCTCTTCTCCACAGTTAAATCCGTCGAAATTCTACGTGCCTTGAAGGAGCACCTCGACAGGTGAAAAGGCCTCCTAAATACAGGGGGGACGCAGTTACACTCCTGGAGGCCCCCTCCCTGCAGATTGCAATTCCATCTCTAATCAAACACACCTGAATTACCTAATCAAAGCCTTTGGGCCATCCTCCAAAATGGCAGCCAGCTGTGTCGCAGTTAAACTCAAAATCATGAGGTAGCTGTCAGATCACCAAAAAAATCTAAATGAGTCAAATTGGCTAACTCCATCATTATAGACTAGACATCTGTTATTATTATGTTTAAATTCATTTTTGAAGTGACATTATTGCTGTCCCTGATTCAAGAGGGTGCAGATTTTCAACCGCTTTTGCGCCTTAGACCCAGCGCCTTAGACCGCTCGGCTACGCTACCTTGTGAGGGCACCTTCCGTTGGGCCATTTTCGCCAATTTTTTCTTTTAATGTCTCTCTTCTCCACAGTTAAATCCGTCGAAATTCTACGTGCCTTGAAGGAGCACCTCAACAGGTGGAAAGGCCTCCTAAATAAAGGGGGGATGCAGTTACACTCCTGGAGGCCCCCCTCCCTGCAGATTGCAATTCCATCTCTAATCAAACACACCTGAATTACCTAATCAAAGCCTTTGGGCCATCCTCCAAAATGGCAGCCAGCTGTGTCGCAGTTAAACTCAAAATCATGAGGTAGCTGTCAGATCACCAAAAAAATCTCAATGAGTCAAATTGGCTAACTCCATCATTATAGACTAGACATTTGTTATTATTATGTTTAAATTCATTTTTGAAGTGACATTATTGCTGTCCCTGATTCAAGAGGGTGCTGATTTTCAGCCGCTTTTGCGCCTTTTCGGAGCACTCTTAAAGTGTATGGCCCTCTTTAAAATCACTGCTGGCAGCGGTGGGATTCGAACCCACGCCCCCGAAGAGACTGGAGCCTAAATCCAGCGCCTTAGACCCCTCGGCCACGCTACCCTGACGTGGCTCGATTCGTGGGCCGTTTTCTGGCCATTTTTTTTACATAAATAGATTAAACGTTGGGTGCGGACCTTCATCGTCAGGCTCTGAAGCACGCCGAGTTTGGCCAAGGAAAGCAAAAGCGGCAGGGTTTGGAAGAGTCCGCGAGCAAGCAGTGTCACTTCTCCAGTGTTTTCGCTTAGGCATAGCAGCCACGAGTGCCTTCTAAAATGCTGTCTTGGCAGCGGTGGGACTTCTCCACAGTTAAATTCGTCGAAATTCTACGTGCCTTGAAGGAGCACCTCGACAGGTGGAAAGGCCTCCTAAATACAGGAGGGACGCAGTTACACTCCTGGAGGCCCCCCTCCCTGCAGATTGCAATTCCATCTCTAATCAAACACACCTGAATTACCTAATCAAAGCCTTTGGGCCATCCTCCAAAATGGCAGCCAGCTGTGTCGCAGTTAAACTCAAAATCATGAGGTAGCTGTCAGATCACCAAAAAAATCTCAATGAGTCAAATTGGCTAACTCCATCATTATAGACTAGACATTTGTTATTATTATGTTTAAATTCATTTTTGAAGTGACATTATTGCTGTCCCTGATTCAAGAGGGTGCAGATTATCAGCCGCTTTTGCGCCTTTTCGGAGCACTCTTAAGGTGTCTGGCCCTCTTTAAAATCACTGCTGGCAGCAGTGGGATTCGAACCCACGCCCCCGAAGAGACTGGAGCCTAAATCCAGCGCCTTAGACCCCTCGGCCACGCTACCCTGACGAGGCTTATTTCGTGGGCCGTTTTCTGGCCATTTTTTTTTTCATAAATAGATTAAACGTTGGGTGCGTACCTTCATCGTCAGGCTCTGAAGCACGCCGAGTTCGGCCAAGGAAAGCAAAAGCGGCAGGGTTTGGAAGAGACCGGGAGCAAGCAGTGTCACTTCTCCAGTGTTTTCGCTTAGGCATGGCAGCCACGAGTGCCTTCTAAAATGCTGTCTTGGCAGCGGTGGGATTCGAGCCCACGCCCCCGAAGAGACTGGAGCCTTAATCCAGCGCCTTAGACCGCTCGGCCACGCCACCTTGTGAGGGCACCTTCCGTGGGCCATTTTCGCCAATTTTTTCTTTTAATGTCTCTCTTCTCCACAGTTAAATCCGTCGAAATTCTACGTGCCTTGAAGGAGCACCTCGACAGGTGAAAAGGCCTCCTAAATACAGGGGGGACGCAGTTACACTCCTGGAGGCCCCCTCCCTGCAGATTGCAATTCCATCTCTAATCAAACACACCTGAATTACCTAATCAAAGCCTTTGGGCCATCCTCCAAAATGGCAGCCAGCTGTGTCGCAGTTAAACTCAAAATCATGAGGTAGCTGTCAGATCACCAAAAAAATCTAAATGAGTCAAATTGGCTAACTCCATCATTATAGACTAGACATTTGTTATTATTATGTTTAAATTCATTTTTGAAGTGACATTATTGCTGTCCCTGATTCAAGAGGGTGCAGATTTTCAACCGCTTTTGCGCCTTAGACCCAGCGCCTTAGACCGCTCGGCTACGCTACCTTGTGAGGGCACCTTCCGTGGGCCATTTTCGCCAATTTTTTCTTTTAATGTCTCTCTTCTCCACAGTTAAATCCGTCGAAATTCTACGTGCCTTGAAGGAGCACCTCGACAGGTGGAAAGGCCTCCTAAATAAAGGGGGGATGCAGTTACACTCCTGGAGGCCCCCCTCCCTGCAGATTGCAATTCCATCTCTAATCAAACACACCTGAATTACCTAATCAAAGCCTTTGGGCCATCCTCCAAAATGGCAGCCAGCTGTGTCGCAGTTAAACTCAAAATCATGAGGTAGCTGTCAGATCACCAAAAAAATCTCAATGAGTCAAATTGGCTAACTCCATCATTATAGACTAGACATTTGTTATTATTATGTTTAAATTCATTTTTGAAGTGACATTATTGCTGTCCCTGATTCAAGAGGGTGCAGATTTTCAGCCGCTTTTGCGCCTTTTCGGAGCACTCTTAAAGTGTCTGGCCCTCTTTAAAATCACTGCTGGCAGCGGTGGGATTCGAACCCACGCCCCCGAAGAGACTGGAGCCTAAATCCAGCGCCTTAGACCCCTCGGCCACGCTACCCTGACGTGGCTCGATTCGTGGGCCGTTTTCTGGCCATTTTTTTTACATAAATAGATTAAACGTTGGGTGCGGACCTTCATCGTCAGGCTCTGAAGCACGCCGAGTTTGGCCAAGGAAAGCAAAAGCGGCAGGGTTTGGAAGAGTCCGCGAGCAAGCAGTGTCACTTCTCCAGTGTTTTCGCTTAGGCATAGCAGCCACGAGTGCCTTCTAAAATGCTGTCTTGGCAGCGGTGGGACTTCTCCACAGTTAAATTCGTCGAAATTCTACGTGCCTTGAAGGAGCACCTCGACAGGTGGAAAGGCCTCCTAAATACAGGGGGGACGCAGTTACACTCCTGGAGGCCCCCCTCCCTGCAGATTGCAATTCCATCTCTAATCAAACACACCTGAATTACCTAATCAAAGCCTTTGGGCCATCCTCCAAAATGGCAGCCAGCTGTGTCGCAGTTAAACTCAAAATCATGAGGTAGCTGTCAGATCACCAAAAAAATCTCAATGAGTCAAATTGGCTAACTCCATCATTATAGACTAGACATTTGTTATTATTATGTTTAAATTCATTTTTGAAGTGACATTATTGCTGTCCCTGATTCAAGAGGGTGCAGATTATCAGCCGCTTTTGCGCCTTTTCGGAGCACTCTTAAGGTGTCTGGCCCTCTTTAAAATCACTGCTGGCAGCAGTGGGATTCGAACCCACGCCCCCGAAGAGACTGGAGCCTAAATCCAGCGCCTTAGACCCCTCGGCCACGCTACCCTGACGAGGCTTATTTCGTGGGCCGTTTTCTGGCCATTTTTTTTTTCATAAATAGATTAAACGTTGGGTGCGTACCTTCATCGTCAGGCTCTGAAGCACGCCGAGTTCGGCCAAGGAAAGCAAAAGCGGCAGGGTTTGGAAGAGACCGGGAGCAAGCAGTGTCACTTCTCCAGTGTTTTCGCTTAGGCATGGCAGCCACGAGTGCCTTCTAAAATGCTGTCTTGGCAGCGGTGGGATTCGAGCCCACGCCCCCGAAGAGACTGGAGCCTTAATCCAGCCCCTTAGACCGCTCGGCCACGCCACCTTGTGAGGGCACCTTCCGTGGGCCATTTTCGCCAATTTTTTCTTTTAATGTCTCTCTTCTCCACAGTTAAATCCGTCGAAATTCTACGTGCCTTGAAGGAGCACCTCGACAGGTGAAAAGGCCTCCTAAATACAGGGGGGACGCAGTTACACTCCTGGAGGCCCCCTCCCTGCAGATTGCAATTCCATCTCTAATCAAACACACCTGAATTACCTAATCAAAGCCTTTGGGCCATCCTCCAAAATGGCAGCCAGCTGTGTCGCAGTTAAACTCAAAATCATGAGGTAGCTGTCAGATCACCAAAAAAATCTAAATGAGTCAAATTGGCTAACTCCATCATTATAGACTAGACATTTGTTATTATTATGTTTAAATTCATTTTTGAAGTGACATTATTGCTGTCCCTGATTCAAGAGGGTGCAGATTTTCAGCCGCTTTTGCGCCTTTTCGGAGCACACTTAAGGTGTCTGGACCTCTTTAAAATCACTGCTGGCAGCGGTGGGATTCGAACCCACGCCCCCGAAGAGACTGGAGCCTAAATCCAGCGCCTTAGACCCCTCGGCCACGCTACCCTGATGTGGCTCGATTCGTGGGCCGTTTTCTGGCCATTTTTTTTTTCATAAATAGATTAAACGTTGGGTGCGGACCTTCATCGTCAGGCTCTGAAGCACGCCGAGTTTGGCCAAGGAAAGCAAAAGCGGCAGGGTTTGGAAGAGTCCGGGAGCAAGCAGTGTCACTTCTCCAGTGTTTTCGCTTAGGCATAGCAGCCACGAGTGCCTTCTAAAATGCTGTCTTGGCAGCGGTGGGATTCGAACCCACGCCCCCGAAGAGACTGGAGCCTTAATCCAGCGCCTTAGACCGCTCGGCCACGCTACCTTGTGAGGGCACCTTCCGTGGTCCATTTTCGCCAATTTTTTCTTTTAATGTCTCTCTTCTCCACAGTTAAATCCGTCGAAATTCTACGTGCCTTGAAGGAGCACCTCGACAGGTGGAAAGGCCTCCTAAATACAGGGGGGACGCAGTTACACTCCTGGAGGCCCACTCCCTGCAGATTGCAATTCCATCTCTAATCAAACACACCTGAATTACCTAATCAAAGCCTTTGGGCCATCCTCCAAAATGGCAGCCAGCTGTGTCGCAGTTAAACTCAAAATCATGAGGTAGCTGTCAGATCACCGAAAAAATCTAAATGAGTCAAATTGGCTAACTCCATCATTATAGACTAGACATTTGTTATTATTATGTTTAAATTCATTTTTGAAGTGACATTATTGCTGTCCCTGATTCAAGAGGGTGCAGATTTTCAGCCGCTTTTGCGCCTTAGACCCAGCGCCTTAGACCCAGCGCCTTAGACCGCTCGGCCACGCTACCTTGTGAGGGCACCTACCGTGGGCCATTTTCGCCAATTTTTTCTTTTACAGTTTTTTTCAATTGTTTACACGCAATTTTGAAAACCGGGTTCTTTTTTTCAAAATGTAATCACAATTATCCAAACACCACACTCAATTGGCATAATTCCTAGATTGTTTGCAAAATGACACACTTCTGTCAAAACATACACACTTCAGACAAAAGATATACACATATTTGTGAAAATGCTATTAGTTTTCATTTAACCAACACAGTCCTCAATGATCAGACACTATTGCAACCAGTTTCACACTGCTGTGATAAATAAAAAACACATTTGTAAAAAAACTATTTTTAGGAAATAGCATGTGCTAGATTTTTGGCCAGACATTGTTATGTAAGGGATAATTTAGATGAAAAAAAATTGTGACAAACAAACAACATTCTTCATGATTAGTTTGAGATATAGGGAGAATGTACACTAATAGGCCTACTATAAACTTGCCAAGCACTGCACAACACTGATTTCTGCAGACTCATATTTCAAGTATTTATTTACAGTATTTCTAACCATAATCAGTTACAGTAATCAACCAACAATGAAATCAATGAAAAAAATAAAATCTGTAGACAAATAAAAATTACTGCATGAAGTACATACAGTTTGACTCTGGAGAAAAACTACTGTAAAAGCAACAAGAATACTGTAACTATTCAGTTACAGTATCAACCAGAGATTTGGTTGAACTCTTTGTCCAGCTTCCATCGTTGTCAGTCCATGGTTGATAACATGGTCAATAAGTGTTGCACGGATTTCTTGAGTCAAATTTGGTCCTCGTCTTCTTTGTTCAGGTTCTATCAACTCTACAAGTCCTTCTCTACCTCTTCCTCTACCTAGGCCTCTTCCTCTATCCCCTTCTTCTCCTCTTCCTCTACCTGGGCCTCCTCCTCTACCTCCTTCACCTCTTCCTCTACCTCCTTCACCTCTTCCTCTACCTAGGCCTCTTTCTCTATCCCCTTCTTCTCCTTTTCCTCTACCTGGGCCTCCTCCTCTACCTCCTTCACCTCTTCCTCTACCTAGGCCTCTTTCTCTACCCCCTTCTTCTCCTTTTCCTCTACCTGGGCCTCCTCCTCTACCTCCTTCACCTCTTCCTCTACCTCCTTCACCTCTTCCTCTACCTAAGCCTCTTCCTCTATCTCCTTCTTCTCCTCTTCCTCTACCTGGGGCTCCTCCTCTACCCCCTTCACCTCTTCCTCTACCTCCTTCACCTCTTCCTCTACCTAAGCCTCTTCCTCTATCTCCTTCTTCTCCTCTTCCTCTACCTGGGGCTCCTCCTCTACCTCCTTCACCTCTACCTCCTTCTCCTCCTCCTCTACCTCCTTCACCTCTTCCTCTACCTCCTTCACCTCTTCCTCTACCTCCTTCACCTCTTCCTCTACCTCCTTCTCCTCCTCCTCTACCTCGTTCACCTCTTCCTCTACCTCCTTCTCCTCTTCCTCTACCTCCTTCATCTCCTCTTTCAGCTCCCCCTTTTATTCTCACTCTTCTTCTTCTTCTTCTTCTTCTTCTTCTTCTTCTTCTTCTTCTTCTTCTTCTTCGTCTAGCTCCTTCCATTTTTGTTGAAGACAGGTGAACTCACCTGCTGCCTTTTATAGCACACCTGAGTGCTGCGTTTTCAAATTAGCACATGTGTGCTTCCACGCCTGATGGATGTGCATATCCAATTCATTCATTAGTGTGGTCAATGGCAAACCGGGGCTTTGTAATGACAAGGAAGTAACCTCACAATCCTTATCTGTGTCTAAGGTGTGAAAATGTGTGTAGAGTTTTACAAATCACTGTGTGTAATGTTTTGCAAAAAGGGTGAAGCTGACAACGTGCTTACAATTGTGCAAATCTAGACTGGTGTTTTGCTCCTTGAGTGTAAGGTTTTGCTAATAGTGGGAAAGTTTTAATGTTAGTGTGTAAGCAATTGAAAAAAACTGTAATGTCTCTCTTCTCCACAGTTAAATCCGTCGAAATTCTACGTGCCTTGAAGGAGCACCTCGACAGGTGGAAAGGCCTCCTAAATATAGGGGGGACGCAGTTACACTCCTGGAGGCCCCCCTCCCTGCAGATTGCAATTCCATCTCTAATCAAACACACCTGAATTACCTAATCAAAGCCTTTGGGCCATCCTCCAAAATGGCAGCCAGCTGTGTCGCAGTTAAACTCAAAATCATGAGGTAGCTGTCAGATCACCAAAAAAATCTCAATGAGTCAAATTGGCTAACTCCATCATTATAGACTAGACATTTGTTATTATTATGTTTAAATTCATTTTTGAAGTGACATTATTACCGTCCCTGATTCAAGAGGGTGCAGATTTTCAGCCGCTTTTGCGCCTTTTCGGAGCACTCTTAAGGTGTCTGGCCCTCTTTAAAATCACTGCTGGCAGCGGTGGGATTCAAACCCACGCCCCCGAAGAGACTGGAGCCTAAATCCAGCGCCTTAGACCCCTCGGCCACGCTACCCTGACGTGGCTCGATTCGTGGGCCGTTTTCGCCAATTTTTTCTTTTAATGTCTCTCTTCTCCACAGTTAAATCCGTCGAAATTCTACGTGCCTTGAAGGAGCACCTCGACAGGTGGAAAGGCCTCCTAAATACAGGGGGGACGCAGTTACACTCCTGGAGGCCCCCCTCCCTGCAGATTGCAATTCCATCTCTAATCAAACACACCTGAATTACCTAATCAAAGCCTTTGGGCCATCCTCCAAAATGGCAGCCAGCTGTGTCGCAGTTAAACTCAAAATCATGAGGTAGCTGTCAGATCACCAAAAAAATCTCAATGAGTCAAATTGGCTAACTCCATCATTATAGACTAGACATTTGTTATTATTATGTTTAAATTCATTTTTGAAGTGACATTATTGCTGTCCCTGATTCAAGAGGGTGCAGATTTTCAGCCGCTTTTGCGCCTTTTCGGAGCACACTTAAGGTGTCTGGACCTCTTTAAAATCACTGCTGGCAGCGGTGGGATTCGAACCCACGCCCCCGAAGAGACTGGAGCCTAAATCCAGCGCCTTAGACCCCTCGGCCACGCTACCCTGATGTGGCTCGATTCGTGGGCCGTTTTCTGGCCATTTTTTTTTTCATAAATAGATTAAACGTTGGGTGCGGACCTTCATTGTCAGGCTCTGAAGCACGCCGAGTTCGGCCAAGGAAAGCAAAAGCGGCAGGGTTTGGAAGAGACCGGGAGCAAGCAGTGTCACTTCTCCAGTGTTTTCGCTTAGGCATAGCAGCCACGAGTGCCTTCTAAAATGCTGTCTTGGCTGCGGTGGGATTCGAACCCACGCCCCCGGAGAGACTGGAGCCTTAATCCAGCGCCTTGGACCGCTCGGCCACGCTACCTTGTGAGGGCACCTTCCGTAGGCCATTTTCGCCAATTTTTTCTTTTAATGTCTCTCTTCTCCACAGTTAAATCCGTCGAAATTCTACGTGAATTGAAGGAGCACCTCGACAGGTGGAAAGGCCTCCTAAAAACAGGGGGGACGCAGTTACACTCCTGGAGGCCCCCTCCCTGCAGATTGCAATTCCATCTCTAATCAAACACACCTGAATTACCTAATCAAAGCCTTTGGGCCATCCTCCAAAATGGCAGCCAGCTGTGTCGCAGTTAAACTCAAAATCATGAGGTAGCTGTCAGATCACCAAAAAAATCTCAATGAGTCAAATTGGCTAACTCCATCATTATAGACTAGACATTTGTTATTATTATGTTTAAATTCATTTTTGAAGTGACATTATTACCATCCCTGATTCAAGAAGGTGCAGATTTTCAGCCGCTTTTGCGCCTTTTCGGAGCACTCTTAAGGTGTCTGGCCCTCTTTAAAATCACTGCTGGCAGCGGTGGGATTCTAACCCACGACCCCGAAGAGACTGGAGCCTAAATCCAGCGCCTTAGACCCCTCGGCCACGCTACCCTGACGTGGATCGATTCGTGGGCCGTTTTCTGGCCATTTTTTTTTCATAAATATATTAAACGTTGGGTGCGGACCTTCATTGTCAGGCTCTGAAGCACGCCGAGTTCGGCCAAGGAAAGCAAAAGCGGCAGGGTTTGGAAGAGACCGGGAGCAAGCAGTGTCACTTCTCCAGTGTTTTCGCTTAGGCATAGCAGCCACGAGTGCCTTCTAAAATGCTGTCTTGGCAGCGGTGGGATTCGAACCCACGCCCCCGGAGAGACTGGAGCCTTAATCCAGCGCCTTAGACCGCTCGGCCACGCTACCTTGTGAGGGCACCTTCCGTGGGCCATTTTCGCCAATTTTTTCTTTTAATGTCTCTCTTCTCCACAGTTAAATCCGTCGAAATTCTACGTGAATTGAAGGAGCACCTCGACAGGTGGAAAGGCCTCCTAAATAAAGGGGGGACGCAGTTACACTCCTGGAGGCCCCCCTCCCTGCAGATTGCAATTCCATCTCTAATCAAACACACCTGAATTACCTAATCAAAGCCTTTGGGCCATCCTCCAAAATGGCAGCCAGCTGTGTCGCAGTTAAACTCAAAATCATGAGGTAGCTGTCAGATCACCAAAAAAATCTAAATGAGTCAAATTGGCTAACTCCATCATTATAGACTAGACATTTGTTATTATTATGTTTAAATTCATTTTTGAAGTGACATTATTGCTGTCCCTGATTCAAGAGGGTGCAGATTTTCAGCCGCTTTTGCGCCTTTTCGGAGCACACTTAAGGTGTCTGGACCTCTTTAAAATCACTGCTGGCAGCGGTGGGATTCGAACCCACGCCCCCGAAGAGACTGGAGCCTAAATCCAGCGCCTTAGACCCCTCGGCCACGCTACCCTGATGTGGCTCGATTCGTGGGCCGTTTTCTGGCCATTTTTTTTTTCATAAATAGATTAAACGTTGGGTGCGGACCTTCATTGTCAGGCTCTGAAGCACGCCGAGTTCGGCCAAGGAAAGCAAAAGCGGCAGGGTTTGGAAGAGACCGGGAGCAAGCAGTGTCACTTCTCCAGTGTTTTCGCTTAGGCATAGCAGCCACGAGTGCCTTCTAAAATGCTGTCTTGGCAGCGGTGGGATTCGAACCCACGCCCCCGGAGAGACTGGAGCCTTAATCCAGCGCCTTAGACCGCTCGGCCACGCTACCTTGTGAGGGCACCTTCCGTGGGCCATTTTCGACAATTTTTTCTTTTAATGTCTCTCTTCTCCACAGTTAAATCCGTCGAAATTCTACGTGAATTGAAGGAGCACCTCGACAGGTGGAAAGGCCTCCTAAAAACAGGGGGGACGCAGTTACACTCCTGGAGGCCCCCTCCCTGCAGATTGCAATTCCATCTCTAATCAAACACACCTGAATTACCTAATCAAAGCCTTTGGGCCATCCTCCAAAATGGCAGCCAGCTGTGTCGCAGTTAAACTCAAAATCATGAGGTAGCTGTCAGATCACCAAAAAAATCTCAATGAGTCAAATTGGCTAACTCCATCATTATAGACTAGACATTTGTTATTATTATGTTTAAATTCATTTTTGAAGTGACATTATTACCATCCCTGATTCAAGAAGGTGCAGATTTTCAGCCGCTTTTGCGCCTTTTCGGAGCACTCTTAAGGTGTCTGGCCCTCTTTAAAATCACTGCTGGCAGCGGTGGGATTCTAACCCACGACCCCGAAGAGACTGGAGCCTAAATCCAGCGCCTTAGACCCCTCGGCCACGCTACCCTGACGTGGATCGATTCGTGGGCCGTTTTCTGGGCATTTTTTTTTTCATAAATAGATTAAACGTTGGGTGCGGACCTTCATCGTCAGGCTCTGAAGCACGCCGAGTTCGGCCAAGGAAAGCAAAAGCGGCAGGGTTTGGAAGAGTCCGGGAGCAAGCAGTGTCACTTCTCCAGTGTTTTCGCTTAGGCATAGCAGCCACGAGTGCCTTCTAAAATGCTGTCTTGGCAGCGGTGGGATTCGAACCCACGCCCCAGAAGAGACTGGAGCCTTAATCCAGCGCCTTAGACCGCTCGGCCACGCTACCTTGTGAGGGCACCTTCCGTGGTCCATTTTCGCCAATTTTTTCTTTTAATGTCTCTCTTCTCCACAGTTAAATCCGTCGAAATTCTACGTGCCTTGAAGGAGCACCTCGACAGGTGGAAAGGCCTCCTAAATACAGGGGGGACGCAGTTACACTCCTGGAGGCCCCCTCCCTGCAGATTGCAATTCCATCTCTAATCAAACACACCTGAATTACCTAATCAAAGCCTTTGGGCCATCCTCCAAAATGGCAGCCAGCTGTGTCGCAGTTAAACTCAAAATCATGAGGTAGCTGTCAGATCACCGAAAAAATCTAAATGAGTCAAATTGGCTAACTCCATCATTATAGACTAGACATTTGTTATTATTATGTTTAAATTCATTTTTGAAGTGACATTATTGCTGTCCCTGATTCAAGAGGGTGCAGATTTTCAGCCGCTTTTGCGCCTTAGACCCAGCGCCTTAGACCCAGCGCCTTAGACCGCTAGGCCACGCTACCTTGTGAGGGCACCTTCCGTGGGCCATTTTCGCCAATTTTTTCTTTTAATGTCTCTCTTCTCCACAGTTAAATCCGTCGAAATTCTACGTGCCTTGAAGGAGCACCTCGACAGGTGGAAAGGCCTCCTAAATATAGGGGGGACGCAGTTACACTCCTGGAGGCCCCCCTCCCTGCAGATTGCAATTCCATCTCTAATCAAACACACCTGAATTACCTAATCAAAGCCTTTGGGCCATCCTCCAAAATGGCAGCCAGCTGTGTCGCAGTTAAACTCAAAATCATGAGGTAGCTGTCAGATCACCAAAAAAATCTCAATGAGTCAAATTGGCTAACTCCATCATTATAGACTAGACATTTGTTATTATTATGTTTAAATTCATTTTTGAAGTGACATTATTACCGTCCCTGATTCAAGAGGGTGCAGATTTTCAGCCGCTTTTGCGCCTTTTCGGAGCACTCTTAAGGTGTCTGGCCCTCTTTAAAATCACTGCTGGCAGCGGTGGGATTCAAACCCACGCCCCCGAAGAGACTGGAGCCTAAATCCAGCGCCTTAGACCCCTCGGCCACGCTACCCTGACGTGGCTCGATTCGTGGGCCGTATTCGCCAATTTTTTCTTTTAATGTCTCTCTTCTCCACAGTTAAATCCGTCGAAATTCTACGTGCCTTGAAGGAGCACCTCGACAGGTGGAAAGGCCTCCTAAATACAGGGGGGACGCAGTTACACTCCTGGAGGCCCCCTCCCTGCAGATTGCAATTCCATCTCTAATCAAACACACCTGAATTACCTAATCAAAGCTTTTGGGCCATCCTCCAAAATGGCAGCCAGCTGTGTCGCAGTTAAACTCAAAATCATGAGGTAGCTGTCAGATCACCAAAAAAATCTCAATGAGTCAAATTGGCTAACTCCATCAGTATAGACTAGACATTTGTTATTATAATGTTTAAATTCATTTTTGAAGTGACATTATTGCTGTCCCTGATTCAAGAGGGTGCAGATTTTCAGCCGCTTTTGCGCCTTTTCGGAGCACTCTTAAGGTGTCTGGCCCTCTTTAAAATCACTGCTGGCAGCGGTGGGATTCGAACCCACGCCCCCAAAGAGACTGGAGCCTAAATCCAGCGCCTTAGACCCCTCGGCCACGCTACCCTGACGTGGCTCGATACGTGGGCCGTTTTCTGGCCATTTTTTTTCATAAATAGATTAAACGTTGGGTGCGGACCTTCATCGTCAGGCTCTGAAGCACGCCGAGTTCGGCCAAGGAAAGCAAAAGCGGCAGGGTTTGGAAGAGACCGGGAGCAAGCAGTGTCACTTCTCCAGTGTTTTCGCTTAGGCATAGCAGCCACGAGTGCCTTCTAAAATGCTGTCTTGGCAGCGGTGGGATTCGAACACACGCCCCCGAAGAGACTGGAGCCTTAATCCAGCGCCTTAGACCGCTCAGCCACGCTACCTTGTGAGGGCACCTTCCGTGGGCCATTTTCGCCAATTTTTTCTTTTAATGTCTCTCTTCTCCACAGTTAAATCCGTCGAAATTCTACGTGCCTTGACGGAGCACCTCGACAGGTGGAAAGGCCTCCTAAATACAGGGGGGACGCAGTTACACTCCTGGAGGCCCCCCTCCCTGCAGATTGCAATTCCATCTCTAATCAAACACACCTGAATTACCTAATCAAAGCCTTTGGGCCAACCTCCAAAATGGCAGCCAGCTGTGTCGCAGTTAAACTCAAAATCATGAGGTAGCTGTCAGATCACCAAAAAAATCTCAATGAGTCAAATTGGCTAACTCCATCATTATAGACTAGACATTTGTTATTATTATGTTTAAATTCATTTTTGAAGTGACATTATTGCTGTCCCTGATTCAAGAGGGTGCAGATTTTCAGCCGCTTTTGCGCCTTTTCGGAGCACACTTACGGTGTCTGGCCCTCTTTAAAATCACTGCTGGCAGCGGTGGGATTCAAACCCACGCCCCCGAAGAGACTGGAGCCTAAATCCAGCGCCTTAGACCCCTCGGCCACGCTACCCTGACGTGGCTCGATTCGTGGGCCGTATTCGCCAATTTTTTCTTTTAATGTCTCTCTTCTCCACAGTTAAATCCGTCGAAATTCTACGTGCCTTGAAGGAGCACCTCGACAGGTGGAAAGGCCTCCTAAATACAGGGGGGACGCAGTTACACTCCTGGAGGCCCCCTCCCTGCAGATTGCAATTCCATCTCTAATCAAACACACCTGAATTACCTAATCAAAGCTTTTGGGCCATCCTCCAAAATGGCAGCCAGCTGTGTCGCAGTTAAACTCAAAATCATGAGGTAGCTGTCAGATCACCAAAAAAATCTCAATGAGTCAAATTGGCTAACTCCATCAGTATAGACTAGACATTTGTTATTATAATGTTTAAATTCATTTTTGAAGTGACATTATTGCTGTCCCTGATTCAAGAGGGTGCAGATTTTCAGCCGCTTTTGCGCCTTTTCGGAGCACTCTTAAGGTGTCTGGCCCTCTTTAAAATCACTGCTGGCAGCGGTGGGATTCGAACCCACGCCCCCAAAGAGACTGGAGCCTAAATCCAGCGCCTTAGACCCCTCGGCCACGCTACCCTGACGTGGCTCGATACGTGGGCCGTTTTCTGGCCATTTTTTTTCATAAATAGATTAAACGTTGGGTGCGGACCTTCATCGTCAGGCTCTGAAGCACGCCGAGTTCGGCCAAGGAAAGCAAAAGCGGCAGGGTTTGGAAGAGACCGGGAGCAAGCAGTGTCACTTCTCCAGTGTTTTCGCTTAGGCATAGCAGCCACGAGTGCCTTCTAAAATGCTGTCTTGGCAGCGGTGGGATTCGAACACACGCCCCCGAAGAGACTGGAGCCTTAATCCAGCGCCTTAGACCGCTCGGCCACGCTACCTTGTGAGGGC
>NW_026606583.1:520000-602500 GCF_029890125.1 Rhinichthys klamathensis goyatoka
CGTATTCGCCAATTTTTTCTTTTAATGTCTCTCTTCTCCACAGTTAAATCCGTCGAAATTCTACGTGCCTTGACGGAGCACCTCGACAGGTGGAAAGGCCTCCTAAATACAGGGGGGACGCAGTTACACTCCTGGAGGCCCCCCTCCCTGCAGATTGCAATTCCATCTCTAATCAAACACACCTGAATTACCTAATCAAAGCCTTTGGGCCAACCTCCAAAATGGCAGCCAGCTGTGTCGCAGTTAAACTCAAAATCATGAGGTAGCTGTCAGATCACCAAAAAAATCTCAATGAGTCAAATTGGCTAACTCCATCATTATAGACTAGACATTTGTTATTATTATGTTTAAATTCATTTTTGAAGTGACATTATTACCGTCCCTGATTCAAGAGGGTGCAGATTTTCAGCCGCTTTTGCGCCTTTTCGGAGCACTCTTAAGGTGTCTGGCCCTCTTTAAAATCACTGCTGGCAGCGGTGGGATTCGAACCCACACTCCCGAAGAGACTGGAGCCTAAATCCAGCGCCTTAGACCCCTCGGCCAGCGGTGGGATTCGAACCCACGCCTCCGAAGAGACTGGAGCCTTAATCCAGCGCCTTAGACCGCTCGGCCACGCTACCTTGTGAGGGCACCTTCCGTGGGCCATTTTCGCCAATTTTTCCTTTTAATGTTTCTCTTCTCCACAGTTAAATCCGTCGAAATTCTACGTGCCTTGAAGGAGCACCTCGACAGGTGGAAAGGCCTCCTAAATACAGGGGGGACGCAGTTACACTCCTGGAGGCCCCCCTCCCTGCAGATTGCAATTCCATCTCTAATCAAACACACCTGAATTACCTAATCAAAGCCTTTGGGCCATCCTCCAAAATGGCAGCCAGCTGTGTCGCAGTTAAACTCAAAATCATGAGGTAGCTGTCAGATCACCAAAAAAATCTCAATGAGTCAAATTGGCTAACTCCATCATTATAGACTAGACATTTGTTATTATTATGTTTAAATTCATTTTTGAAGTGACATTATTACCATCCCTGATTCAAGAAGGTGCAGATTTTCAGCCGCTTTTGCGCCTTTTCGGAGCACTCTTAAGGTGTCTGGCCCTCTTTAAAATCACTGCTGGCAGCGGTGGGATTCTAACCCACGACCCCGAAGAGACTGGAGCCTAAATCCAGCGCCTTAGACCCCTCGGCCACGCTACCCTGACGTGGCTCGATACGTGGGCCGTTTTCTGGCCATTTTTTTTCATAAATAGATTAAACGTTGGGTGCGGACCTTCATCGTCAGGCTCTGAAGCACGCCGAGTTCGGCCAAGGAAAGCAAAAGCGGCAGGGTTTGGAAGAGACCGGGAGCAAGCAGTGTCACTTCTCCAGTGTTTTCGCTTAGGCATAGCAGCCACGAGTGCCTTCTAAAATGCTGTCTTGGCAGCGGTGGGATTCGAACCCACGCCCCCGAAGAGACTGGAGCCTTAATCCAGCGCCTTAGACCGCTCGGCCACGCTACCTTGTGAGGGCACCTTCCGTGGTCCATTTTCGCCAATTTTTTCTTTTAATGTCTCTCTTCTCCACAGTTAAATCCGTCGAAATTCTACATGCCTTGAAGGAGCACCTCGACAGGTGGAAAGGCCTCCTAAATACAGGGGGGACGCAGTTACACTCCTGGAGGCCCCCCTCCCTGCAGATTGCAATTCCATCTCTAATCAAACACACCTGAATTACCTAATCAAAGCCTTTGGGCCATCCTCCAAAATGGCAGCCAGCTGTGTCGCAGTTAAACTCAAAATCATGAGGTAGCTGTCAGATCACCAAAAAAATCTCAATGAGTCAAATTGGCTAACTCCATAATTATAGACTAGACATTTGTTATTATTATGTTTAAATTCATTTTTGAAGTGACATTATTACCGTCCCTGATTCAAGAGGGTGCAGATTTTCAGCCGCTTTTGCGCCTTTTCGGAGCACTCTTAAGGTGTCTGGCCCTCTTTAAAATCACTGCTGGCAGCGGTGGGATTCGAACCCACGCCCCCGAAAAGACTGGAGCCTTAATACAGCGCCTTAGACCCCTCGGCCACTCTTCCCTGACGTGGCTCGATTCGTGGGCCGTTTTCGCCAACTTTTTCTTTTAATGTCTCTCTTCTCCACAGTTAAATCCGTCGAAATTCTACGTGCCTTGAAGGAGCACCTCGACAGGTGGAAAGGCCTCCTAAATACAGGGGGGACGCAGTTACACTCCTGGAGGCCCCCTCCCTGCAGATTGCAATTCCATCTCTAATCAAACACACCTGAATTACCTAATCAAAGCCTTTGGGCCATCCTCCAAAATGGCAGCCAGCTGTGTCGCAGTTAAACTCAAAATCATGAGGTAGCTGTCAGATCACCAAAAAAATCTCAATGAGTCAAATTGGCTAACTCCATCATTATAGACTAGACATTTGTTATTATTATGTTTAAATTCATTTTTGAAGTGACATTATTACCGTCCCTGATTCAAGAGGGTGCAGATTTTCAGCCGCTTTTGCGCCTTTTCGGAGCACTCTTAAGGTGTCTGGCCCTCTTTAAAATTACTGCTGGCAGCGGTGGGATTCGAACCCACGCCCCCGAAAAGACTGGAGCCTTAATACAGCGCCTTAGACCCCTCGGCCACTCTACCCTGACGTGGCTCGATTCGTGGGCCGTTTTCGCCAACTTTTTCTTTTAATGTCTCTCTTCTCCACAGTTAAATCCGTCGAAATTCTACGTGCCTTGAAGGAGCACCTCGACAGGTGGAAAGGCCTCCTAAATACAGGGGGGACGCAGTTACACTCCTGGAGGCCCCCCTCCCTGCAGATTGCAATTCCATCTCTAATCAAACACACTTGAATTACCTAATCAAAGCCTTTGGGCCATCCTCCAAAATGGCAGCCAGCTGTGTCGCAGTTAAACTCAAAATCATGAGGTAGCTGTCAGATCACCAAAAAAATCTCAATGAGTCAAATTGGCTAACTCCATCATTATAGACTAGACATTTGTTATTATTATGTTTAAATTCATTTTTGAAGTGACATTATTGCTGTCCCTGATTCAAGAGGGTGCAGATTTTCAGCCGCTTTTGCGCCTTTTCGGAGCACACTTACGGTGTCTGGCCCTCTTTAAAATCACTGCTGGCAGCAGTGGGATTCGAACCCACGCCCCAAAAAAGAGACTGGAGCCTAAATCCAGCGCCTTAGACCCCTCGGCCATGCTACCCTGACGAGGTTCGTTTCGTGGGCCTTTTTCTGGCCATTTTTTTTTTCATAAATAGATTAAACGTTGGGTGCGTACCTTCATCGTCAGGCTCTGAAGCACGCCGAGTTCGGCCAAGGAAAGCAAAAGCGGCAGGGTTTGGAAGAGACCGGGAGCAAGCAGTGTCACTTCTTCAGTGTTTTCGCTTAGGCATAGCAGCCACGAGTGCCTTCTAAAATGCTGTCTTGGCAGCGGTGGGATTCGAACCCACGCCTCCGAAGAGACTGGAGCCTTAATCCAGCGCCTTAGACCACTCGGCCACGCTACCTTGTGAGGGCACCTTCCGTGGGCCATTTTCGCCAATTTTTCCTTTTAATGTTTCTCTTCTCCACAGTTAAATCCGTCGAAATTCTACGTGCCTTGAAGGAGCACCTCGACAGGTGGAAAGGCCTCCTAAAAACAGGGGGGACGCAGTTACACTCCTGGAGGCCCCCTCCCTGCAGATTGCAATTCCATCTCTAATCAAACACACCTGAATTACCTAATCAAAGCCTTTGGGCCATCCTCCAAAATGGCAGCCAGCTGTGTCGCAGTTAAACTCAAAATCATGAGGTAGCTGTCAGATCACCAAAAAAATCTCAATGAGTCAAATTGGCTAACTCCATCATTATAGACTAGACATTTGTTATTATTATGTTTAAATTCATTTTTGAAGTGACATTATTACCATCCCTGATTCAAGAAGGTGCAGATTTTCAGCCGCTTTTGCGCCTTTTCGGAGCACTCTTAAGGTGTCTGGCCCTCTTTAAAATCACTGCTGGCAGCGGTGGGATTCTAACCCACGACCCCGAAGAGACTGGAGCCTAAATCCAGCGCCTTAGACCCCTCGGCCACGCTACCCTGACGTGGATTGATTCGTGGGCCGTTTTCTGGGCATTTTTTTTTTCATAAATAGATTAAACGTTGGGTGCGGACCTTCATCGTCAGGCTCTGAAGCACGCCGAGTTCGGCCAAGGAAAGCAAAAGCGGCAGGGTTTGGAAGAGTCCGGGAGCAAGCAGTGTCACTTCTCCAGTGTTTTCGCTTAGGCATAGCAGCCACGAGTGCCTTCTAAAATTCTGTCTTGGCAGCGGTGGGATTCGAACCCACGCCCCCGAAGAGACTGGAGCCTTAATCCAGCGCCTTAGACCGCTCGGCCACGCTACCTTGTGAGGGCACCTTCCGTGGTCCATTTTTCGCCAATTTTTTCTTTTAATGTCTCTCTTCTCCACAGTTAAATCCGTCGAAATTCTACGTGCCTTGAAGGAGCACCTCGACAGGTGGAAAGGCCTCCTAAATACAGGGGGGACGCAGTTACACTCCTGGAGGCCCCCTCCCTGCAGATTGCAATTCCATCTCTAATCAAACACACCTGAATTACCTAATCAAAGCCTTTGGGCCATCCTCCAAAATGGCAGCCAGCTGTGTCGCAGTTAAACTCAAAATCATGAGGTAGCTGTCAGATCACCGAAAAAATCTAAATGAGTCAAATTGGCTAACTCCATCATTATAGACTAGACATTTGTTATTATTATGTTTAAATTCATTTTTGAAGTGACATTATTGCTGTCCCTGATTCAAGAGGGTGCAGATTTTCAGCCGCTTTTGCGCCTTAGACCCAGCGCCTTAGACCCAGCGCCTTAGACCGCTAGGCCACGCTACCTTGTGAGGGCACCTTCCGTGGGCCATTTTCGCCAATTTTTTCTTTTAATGTCTCTCTTCTCCACAGTTAAATCCGTCGAAATTCTACGTGCCTTGAAGGAGCACCTCGACAGGTGGAAAGGCCTCCTAAATATAGGGGGGACGCAGTTACACTCCTGGAGGCCCCCCTCCCTGCAGATTGCAATTCCATCTCTAATCAAACACACCTGAATTACCTAATCAAAGCCTTTGGGCCATCCTCCAAAATGGCAGCCAGCTGTGTCGCAGTTAAACTCAAAATCATGAGGTAGCTGTCAGATCACCAAAAAAATCTCAATGAGTCAAATTGGCTAACTCCATCATTATAGACTAGACATTTGTTATTATTATGTTTAAATTCATTTTTGAAGTGACATTATTACCGTCCCTGATTCAAGAGGGTGCAGATTTTCAGCCGCTTTTGCGCCTTTTCGGAGCACTCTTAAGGTGTCTGGCCCTCTTTAAAATCACTGCTGGCAGCGGTGGGATTCAAACCCACGCCCCCGAAGAGACTGGAGCCTAAATCCAGCGCCTTAGACCCCTCGGCCACGCTACCCTGACGTGGCTCGATTCGTGGGCCGTATTCGCCAATTTTTTCTTTTAATGTCTCTCTTCTCCACAGTTAAATCCGTCGAAATTCTACGTGCCTTGAAGGAGAACCTCGACAGGTGGAAAGGCCTCCTAAATACAGGGGGGACGCAGTTACACTCCTGGAGGCCCCCTCCCTGCAGATTGCAATTCCATCTCTAATCAAACACACCTGAATTACCTAATCAAAGCCTTTGGGCCATCCTCCAAAATGGCAGCCAGCTGTGTCGCAGTTAAACTCAAAATCATGAGGTAGCTGTCAGATCACCAAAAAAATCTCAATGAGTCAAATTGGCTAACTCCATCAGTATAGACTAGACATTTGTTATTATTATGTTTAAATTCATTTTTGAAGTGACATTATTGCTGTCCCTGATTCAAGAGGGTGCAGATTTTCAGCCGCTTTTGCGCCTTTTCGGAGCACTCTTAAGGTGTCTGGCCCTCTTTAAAATCACTGCTGGCAGCGGTGGGATTCGAACCCACGCCCCCGAAGAGACTGGAGCCTAAATCCAGCGCCTTAGACCCCTCGGCCACGCTACCCTGACGTGGCTCGATACGTGGGCCGTTTTCTGGCCATTTTTTTTCATAAATAGATTAAACGTTGGGTGCGGACCTTCATCGTCAGGCTCTGAAGCACGCCGAGTTCGGCCAAGGAAAGCAAAAGCGGCAGGGTTTGGAAGAGACCGGGAGCAAGCAGTGTCACTTCTCCAGTGTTTTCGCTTAGGCATAGCAGCCACGAGTGCCTTCTAAAATGCTGTCTTGGCAGCGGTGGGATTCGAACACACGCCCCCGAAGAGACTGGAGCCTTAATCCAGCGCCTTAGACCGCTCGGCCACGCTACCTTGTGAGGGCACCTTCCGTGGGCCATTTTCGCCAATTTTTTCTTTTAATGTCTCTCTTCTCCACAGTTAAATCCGTCGAAATTCTACGTGCCTTGACGGAGCACCTCGACAGGTGGAAAGGCCTCCTAAATACAGGGGGGACGCAGTTACACTCCTGGAGGCCCCCCTCCCTGCAGATTGCAATTCCATCTCTAATCAAACACACCTGAATTACCTAATCAAAGCCTTTGGGCCAACCTCCAAAATGGCAGCCAGCTGTGTCGCAGTTAAACTCAAAATCATGAGGTAGCTGTCAGATCACCAAAAAAATCTCAATGAGTCAAATTGGCTAACTCCATCATTATAGACTAGACATTTGTTATTATTATGTTTAAATTCATTTTTGAAGTGACATTATTACCGTCCCTGATTCAAGAGGGTGCAGATTTTCAGCCGCTTTTGCGCCTTTTCGGAGCACTCTTAAGGTGTCTGGCCCTCTTTAAAATTACTGCTGGCAGCGGTGGGATTCGAACCCACGCCCCCGAAAAGACTGGAGCCTTAATACAGCGCCTTAGACCCCTCGGCCACTCTACCCTGACGTGGCTCGATTCGTGGGCCGTTTTCGCCAACTTTTTCTTTTAATGTCTCTCTTCTCCACAGTTAAATCCGTCGAAATTCTACGTGCCTTGAAGGAGCACCTCGACAGGTGGAAAGGCCTCCTAAATACAGGGGGGACGCAGTTACACTCCTGGAGGCCCCCTCCCTGCAGATTGCAATTCCATCTCTAATCAAACACACCTGAATTACCTAATCAAAGCCTTTGGGCCATCCTCCAAAATGGCAGCCAGCTGTGTCGCAGTTAAACTTAAAATCATGAGGTAGCTGTCAGATCACCAAAAACATCTCAATGAGTCAAATTGGCTAACTCCATCAGTATAGACTAGACATTTGTTATTATTATGTTTAAATTCATTTTTGAAGTGACATTATTGCTGTCCCTGATTCAAGAGGGTGCAGATTTTCAGCCGCTTTTGCGCCTTTTCGGAGCACACTTAAGGTGTCTGGCCCTCTTTAAAATCACTGCTGGCAGCGGTTGGATTCGGACCCACGCCCCCGAAGAGACTGGAGACTAAATCCAGCGTCTTAGACCCCTCGGCCACGCTACCCTGACTTGGCTCGATTCGTGGGCCGTTTTCTGGGCATTTTTTTTTTCATAAATAGATTAAACGTTGGGTGCGGACCTTCATCGTCAGGCTCTGAAGCACGCCGAGTTCGGCCAAGGAAAGCAAAAGCGGCAGGGTTTGGAAGAGACCGGGAGCAAGCAGTGTCACTTCTCCAGTGTTTTCGCTTAGGCATAGCAGCCACGAGTGCATTCTAAAATGCTGTCTTGGCAGCGGTGGGATTCGAACCCACGCCCCTGAAGAGACTGGAGCCTTAATCCAGCGCCTTAGACCGCTCGGCCACGCTACCTTGTGAGGGCACCTTCCGTGGTCCATTTTCGCCAATTTTTTCTTTTAATGTCTTTTAAACTCAAAATCTCGACCCGAAAAACCTGTCGGTTTTTTCGGGTCGGAAAAAAAGGTTTCTCCAATCTTCTTGAAACTCTGGATTCTGTTAGAGGGTGATGAGACTTAGACCTGAGTGCAAAAATGGAGGCTCTAGACCCTTCCTGACCAGAGCTATGGACATCCCACGTTGCATTTATTACATTATAAAAAATAATGGGTTCGTGGTCAGTGGAATTATGGGATGGGACTTGGTGCTACGGACTCAGGGGGGGCCCCTGAGTGCAGTAAAATAGTTTTTATCATGATTTGGAACTTTCATTAATATGTGTTTCACAGAAAATGTGTCCCATCCCACGTAGAATTTATCTCAGTACCAAAACGTGGTTTCAAGGACACCCATTTTAATGCAAACTAAACACTGAAATGACTTGAAAATTAGTGAGATGTGTTCAGTGGAGTGTGCTTAGTACAGTAGAGGTGGTTGGGCCTGAAAAAGTAGTTTTTAATCATCTGGAAGTCCCGTTGGAGACATGGGTGACAGCCATTTAACCACTGAACGTATGGGAATGTTTGTTTTTCTCGAATATCTCAAAAACCACACGGCGAAAAAATTTCAAACTCGGGTCGTCTGTAGGCCTCGAGGAGCCCTATCCAATGAGCCCACTCCCGTCCCCGAGGGCCTCGGGGCCTGGGAGTTACGTCCGGTCAAAGTCGCAGCTTTGTCGGCTTATATCTCGAGAACCCCTGGCTCAATGTTCCCCAAACTCTATTAGATTGTAGTGCTGGACGGGCTCTTTCGAATGAGCCCACCCCCGAGGTCCAACTCGCCCGGGTCCCCGAGTTATAGCCGTTCAAAGTCGGGGGACCCAGCGAACGGCGAACCACTAAGGGGGCGTCCCCGCGGCCCGCCACCGCCCTGGTTCGAGTCGGGGCCCCCGTGGGACCTCCTCACCCCAATTTGAGCTCTCTGGGTCTTCGCGTTCCCGAGATATGAGCGATTTTGTTCCCGAGATCGTGACGTCATCAGCGGGCGCCATTTTAGAACGCGCCCGACGGTTTTCGGCTAATATCTCCGCGAAAACACGGCCAAAATTCATAATTTTTTATCATTCTTTTCAGCTCAACTAGACGGTTCCAAAGAGCCCAGCCACGGCCGGATCCGTTGCGTTTTCGCTTAGATAAATGTGTATTTGCATCTCCATCTCTGGCCCCCGGGGGCCCACGGGGCCGTGGGTGGTCTCAAAGTAAAGGTCTCGTCCCCCTCTAAACGAGATACAATTTTGGTGTCCGTAAGACCCAGTGGGACATCACAAAAAATTAATACGTCGCTGCTCACATCAGTCACCAAGCACAATCAATGGCCTCATCACAAACGGGGGTTGGGAAACGCTTAGAAAGCGGCTAGGGCCCTCAAACTCGGGGGCCCCACTCAGGGACGGGAGACGACGGAACTCGCCGAGTTTCGGGCTCCTGCGACCTTCCGTCTCCTCACGGGAGCGCGTTCTGTCGGTTTGACCTTTTTGACCCCGTGACGTGTTTTTCACCCTTTCGACCGCCGAACGAGGCCCCAGGGCCACCAAACTTTTAGGGCCGCACCAGGGGGCCGTGGCGAGAAGGAAAATGGCGTCCCCTAGTCGATCGGACGTTTCTAAGCGAAGTCCGCGAAACCGTTGTGGTGATTCATTTAATGGGCGAGTGGGATTTTCATGGAAAGGTCCCAGGGGCCCCAAATTCGGCACGGTGACCCCTGGGCCCGCCCCGAGCGACGTACCGAAAGCACCGGGCCCTAGAGTAAAGGCAAATATATTTTAGCCTCTATGCAAAATCTCTCCCTCGAGGCTGTTTCACTCTCACACTGAAAGAGCCTTTCAGGCCTTTAAATGATTTGATGGCGGGGGAGGGGCAATTTTTTGCAAAGGCCCTCGAGTTCCAGGATTCGGGGCCCCGCGTCAGGGGCCCCTGGAGAGTCGGAATCCTAAGTCCCGGGGTGCCACGACCCTCCGTCTGCGTACAGGGGCCGTCCCACGGGCCATTTGCAGGCATGTCGGTTTTGGCCACTTTTTCGGCATTTTCGGCCAAAATGGCAGCCAGCTGTGTCGCAGTTAAACTCAGAATCATGAGATAGCTGTCAGATCACCAAAAAAATCTCAATGAGTTAAATTGGCTAACTCCATCATTATAGACTAGACATTTGTTATTATTATGTTTAAATTCATTTTTGAAGTGACATTATTGCTGTCCCTGATTCAAGAGGGTGCAGATTTTCAGCCGCTTTTGCGCCTTAGACCCAGCCCCTTAGACCGCTCGGCCACGCTACCTTGTGAGGGCACCTTCCGTGGGCCATTTTCGCCAATTTTTTCTTTTAATGTCTCTCTTCTCCACAGTTAAATCCGTCGAAATTCTACGTGCCTTGAAGGAGCACCTCGACAGGTGGAAAGGCCTCCTAAATACAGGGGGGACGCAGTTACACTCCTGGAGGCCCCCCTCCCTGCAGATTGCAATTCCATCTCTAATCAAACACACCTGAATTACCTAATCAAAGCCTTTGGGCCATCCTCCAAAATGGCAGCCAGCTGTGTCGCAGTTAAACTCAAAATCACGAGGTAGCTGTCAGATCACCAAAAAAATCTCAATGAGTCAAATTGGCTAACTCCATCATTATAGACTAGACATTTGTTATTATTATGTTTAAATTCATTTTTGAAGTGACATTATTGCTGTCCCTGATTCAAGAGGGGGCAGATTTTCAGCCGCTTTTGCGCCTTTTCGGAGCAAAAAAGAGACTGGAGCCTAAATCCAGCGCCTTAGACACCTCGGCCACGCTACCCTGACGAGGCTCGTTTCGTGGGCCGTTTTCTGGCCATTTTTTTTTTCATAAATAGATTAAACGTTGGGTGCGTACCTTCATCGTCAGGCTCTGAAGCACGCCGAGTTCGGCCAAGGAAAGCAAAAGCGGCAGGGTTTGGAAGAGACCGGGAGCAAGCAGTGTCACTTCTCCAGTGTTTTCGCTTAGGCATAGCAGCCACGAGTGCCTTCTAAAATGCTGTCTTGGCAGCGGTGGGATTTGAACCCACACCCCCGAAGAGACTGGAGCCTTAATCCAGCGCCTTAGACCGCTCGGCCACGCTACCTTGTGAGGGCACCTTCCGTGGGCCATTTTCGCCAATTTTTTCTTTTAATGTCTCTGTTCTCCACAGTTAAATCCGTCGAAATTCTACGTGCCTTGAAGGAGCACCTCGACAGGTGGAAAGGCCTCCTAAATACAGGGGGGACGCAGTTACACTCCTGGAGGCCCCCCTCCCTGCAGATTGCAATTCCATCTCTAATCAAACACACTTGAATTACCTAATCAAAGCCTTTGGGCCATCCTCCAAAATGGCAGCCAGCTGTGTCGCAGTTAAACTCAAAATCATGAGGTAGCTGTCAGATCACCAAAAAAATCTCAATGAGTCAAATTGGCTAACTCCATCATTATAGACTAGACATTTGTTATTATTATGTTTAAATTCATTTTTGAAGTGACATTATTGCTGTCCCTGATTCAAGAGGGTGCAGATTTTCAGCCGCTTTTGCGCCTTAGACCCAGCGCCTTAGACCGCTCGGCCACGCTACCTTGTGAGGGCACCTTCCGTGGGCCATTTTCGCCAATTTTTTCTTTTAATGTCTCTCTTCTCCACAGTTAAATCCGTCGAAATTCTACGTGCCTTGAAGGAGCACCTCGACAGGTGGAAAGGCCTCCTAAATACAGGGGGGACGCAGTTACACTCCTGGAGGCCCCCCTCCCTGCAGATTGCAATTCCATCTCTAATCAAACACACCTGAATTACCTAATCAAAGCCTTTGGGCCATCCTCCAAAATGGCAGCCAGCTGTGTCGCAGTGAAACTCAAAATCATGAGGTAGCTGTCAGATCACCAAAAAAATCTCAATGAGTCAAATTGGCTAACTCCTGTTGAGTCAAATTATATAAAATAGAAGTATTTATTCTTGCAAGAATAGGAGCAGTCTAATACACAGTTGTTACCCTGTGCAGAAGAGTGACACCCCCCAGACAGACTGAACTAGCTTTTATCTTAGTTTCAAGGCCTTCTTCCCCCCAGAGCCTTCCTCCCAGTAGTTTTCCATAGACGTCACTAGTTGGCCCACTAAGCTCCCCTGCACTAAGTGGCCTTCTGACATCTAGGTCAGAGGTCCTTGTTCGTCTGTTCTCTGGAGTGTCTCCCTCTTCTGCCTCCCCAGGTACATAAACAGAATCCTCTCTCACTACAAGTGAGAGACACACATGTGACATTCTTTGAATCATCTATATTTTACTAAAGATCAATGAATATAATTAAAATTGCCACTACAACTCCTCACTTTTTATCATTCTGATTACCCATAATCACAATAATAAACAATAAAACAAATTTTAAGTCATATCATCACACTTATACTCTTCATCTCTGATTTTTTGCATAAATGATCACTCTCCTTGAACCTGTGAAGAAAAGTTTAGAATGAAGAAGCATAAGGCTGTTTTTGTGGGGGAAAGGCCCCGTAATATTTTAGCTAGCAAGTAAACATTTTTACGACGCCGGGCTAAGCGAGAAATCACTGTTCCTGCGCTCCTGTAAACAGACCCTCAGTCACGCCAGTAAGGAAAAAGGTAGTTATAACATAGTAAGGAAACAAACAGATAAAGTATAATAAAAATCACTCAGTTTCAAACCCTATCTTTGTACGCCATCTCGTAACACGGATGACCGCTGCTTGTAACCTTCTTTAAATCTTTTGCCCTTAATCTTTCTCAGAAAATAAACAAATAGAAGAAAAACAAACAGAACATACATTTAACACATATCTCACTGTAGCTCCCGCTACCTGTATCGTCGCATAATTTTGTTCATCCTTGGGATAGACTGTCATTTTCACCAATTGAACAGACAGCATGTTTCACCTGTCACTGTAATCATATTCCCCCATGAATAACAAAATTATTAGAATAACAATCCTAACTCCTATCATTAAGCCTTTTCCATTAATCTACACCCATCTCCATATTTCACCTCGGTTTTCCTAACCATATTTTGTTCACTTCTAATTCAATTTAGTAAGCTCTATTTAATGCCATATTTAACAAAATCTAACCAGAGAAGTCTTATAATTTTGTCCATTCTTCTAACCAATGCAGTTGTTCAATATTAACTCTAATATTTCCATTACAGACACAATCAATATATTTTCTACATTTACAATCAAATCAATACCTAGTTTGATTCAATCAAACAAAATCATCACGAAAACAGATTATTCTGTTAAACTTAAACCATCAGTTGTGTTGATCATCTCGTTCGCCCCATGGACGTTCCGTGTTCTTTTACCTTTAACTTTCAATTCAAACATGCTGTGGTTCTACTTAATAAGCTTCAACAATTATCCCTACAATTTACATTAATTAATAGATCTTCTCTTCCCAAAAACATTTTCCTTAAATATTTCCTAATGAATAAGTAACCAATCAAATCTTTTGATCTACTGTATATCAATACTAAGCCCTATTTTGATTTAATCAAATAAAATCCTCAAAATAATCACAAAACCACATTCTTAAACCATTAGTTGGTTCACATCCTCCTCCAGGCGTGTTGATCATCTCGTTCGCCCCATGGACTATGGGATGGTTGTGGCCTGTTGGTGTAGGTGAGAGGCTTGGACCCAGGTGTCACACTCTCCAACCATTTTCTGATCCTTATAAGGTTTTCCCTTATATCACGACCGCACCCCCACTGGAGTGAACTTTCACCTGTGAATGGAGACCTTAAGTATTTTGTTAGTGGCCGCTTGTCTAGCAGCTCGTCCCCTTTGGTGTGACCTGTGGAATCAACAACCTGAAACATTATCTCCGGATAATTTCTTGCTCACTTAATAGCACTCGGGGTCCTTTTACCCTGAAAAACACTCAACCCCTGTCCTCATGTCCACACAATATTTATACATTTGGAAGAGAATTAGTTCTGTTTGATCCAATCCATCCTGACATTCTGTAAAAGGAAAATTTTAAGTTATGCGCTGCGCAGGTGTAGCACCTTTCTGCCACAATAATAACCCAGGCCAGGATAGTTAGCCAAATTCATCCATAACCATCATTTTATTGGCACATGTTGCCCTGTCTCCCAATCCTGCATGCTCTCTGTAAAGAGAAACAAATTTCGAGGTTATTGTCAGATAGTAAAGTACGTAGTTTCTTTTGTCTACTGTTCTCCCGTGGCCTTCGATGCCCTGGCGTTTCCTGTTGAAACAATCTTTGTTATTGGTGTGTGCACACTCACAGACATCAATTTTGTTAGGCAGAAAAAATGGCTTCTTTCAGGGCTTTTATCAAATTACCCCTAGTGTTCTCCCAACATTTATTCAGCAACTGTGAACCCCTTAATAAACCATATTTGGCAATTGTTATACCATCTCCCTCTTGATGCACGACACACCTCGAGCATCAATTTAACATAACATTTAACATAGTGTTTTTATAAAGTTTGCCATCAACACTAACCCAAACGTTGTCCTTCAGACAAATTCCCTCCAGACATCTTTCTCTGCCTCTGAAACAAAAATATTACATTCTTCACTTAAAGCCACAATCTCATCTTCTTATCGAAGTATTTGAAAGGCAACGGCCCTCAGTCTCACAGCGAATCTTGCTTTTCAGGCCTGTTGTTTGGTCTCTCAAGTCAGTCATCTACAAACATTTCCAAAGTCATCAATTTTCCCTATCAGGTCAAGTCGTGCTGTACAGACTTGGTCAATGTCAGTCAATCATTTCTCCCCCTTTGTTCACAATAATCATAAATGTGAGAGGCTCTCTTGATAATTTCATGTTGACTTAGCCAATATGTCACTTTGTTGTTTCCCTCAAATCTACAACATTTTCATTTATCTCAGCCCATGCCAGATGTTGATCTACAACTACACAATTCCAATTTACTTAAACTGATCTTCAAATCTACATTATGTATGACAAAAGTATTACTACCAGACAGAGCTTGATGGCCAATCAACTTAAAGCTTGTCCCATGTTCTGTATTGTCTTTTCATCAGAATTATCAGCTTCTTTAAAATTTGTCATTTGCCTTAACCCATCTGTAATGATAAACTCATTCCAGAGGTTAATGACGCAATATACACACCATTCAGGCGGAATATTAGTGCCCCAAACTAATACATACAAGACATAAAGTGCTGTCACCATCACACACACTCATACTAGACACACATATGTTAACTGCTCATTCTCAATGTTCACTTTTCTTTATATTATTGCTAAAAGATTTAAATTTTAAATAAGATTTTAACCTTTCCATTTTTCCTGTAGCTTCTACCTAATTTTACATGGTATCTTAACCACTTTCAAAGCACGTCTTGTTCATTATTCATTTGATTTTTAGACAAGTCAGCTGGGTTGTTTTGTTTCATTATCATTATTTTGCTTCAGCTTGCTCTAGCAGGCAGATAACAGAAAGACAGACACAGTTACCATCCCTTCCTCCAACTCAGGCAGTCTCTCTCACTATAAATAAATTTCTAAGACTGTAACTTATATAAAATGTAATATTAAATTCGTTACACTAATCTTTGACCATTCACCTTTGTTATCCAGACTTTTCTTAAATCTACAAGAGCTGTCTTCATCTTTAGCCACCACCATGTCTAACGACCTTCAGGAGTTAAAACTATGTCATAGACCTATTAGTTCAAAATCAACACTATGATTTTCCTTGCCCATAAGGCAAACCAGTACATAAAAAGTTTTGCTACTGTCTCCACAACAACTAATGGGAATCACTTCATGGCCTCAGCTGGCTCTTGAAAGCCCACTCCTGTTAGCCCTTTATCTATAATCTCCATCAGGGTGTTTTCCCCTGGCATATTTGCAGACGCTTGTCACAAATAAAAAAAACAAGCCATACAATGAATGCGGTTTCTGGTGATTGGTATTAGAGGAACACTCACGTTTCTGGGTCAGACTGCCTGTAACTCCTCACAGCTCATCCGCCCTAACGATAAAGGATGCTGCTGGCCTCACAGTCATCCGCTCCACTCTCATACCTTTCTCACATAAACACCTCCATCTTGAGATGCCAGTGACTTTACGTGATCCACTCTGGCTTGGGTTGCCCCCTGTCTGGCCAATAGAAGGTCTTACCCGTCATAGAGATGGTCAGTCGTGCCCACTGGTGACCGCTCTTTCCCATCACAGGCTGTTTGCTTCAACAGAACTCAGCTGTTTTCTAGAGCTTAGGAAAGGCACGTTCAAGAGTCACCAGAGCCATTCGGATTGCCCAATAGTGTTCACACAGGGAGACAGGTCAATAACAACAGTATTTAATCACTTAAATCCATTAACTATCTTAAAAGCAGCAACCAAGCTACTTGGATTATACTCAGTGAATTTAGATCACAACCGTACATTCAGTGTACTTCATCTGTAGCCGGAGCCATCGGTCCTGAATGGTGGAGACTAAATGAGACAAAGAAGTTACTGGTCCTAAAATAAGCTAATCAAAATGTCATCTCTATCTGTATTATTGTTTTAAATACTTCTTTAAAGTCATTCAGTTTTATTTTTAAAACATCTCTGTGTCTATGATCTTCAACTGAAACACTGTGCTTTACTTATTATCACAGATACCAGCTTTTAGCTGACTCATTGAATGAGAGAGACTCTGAGACTCTATTGGATGGTACACTGCTCTCTCATTTACTTCTAACATCAAACATTTATCTATCATCTTTTAACTCTATCCCAGCTTAAGGCATCTTTGCCAGAAATTACATACGGTTTCAAATAAACATATTATTTATATTTGTCTTTTGCCCACCTCAGGGAATTTAGACATTACAAATTTCCACTCAGATTGAGTCTCTGTCACACTGGCAGTTTCAGGCACAGCACACATCAGATTTTAGATAAGCGAACTGTTTCAATACAGCCCATAACAAACTTATCTTTTGAAAGCAAAACATCAGCTTCTAGTTCTTTCATGGTCAACTTTTCAAGCTGTTTGTTTAATCAGATGCCTTTCAACACATTTTACATTTAGCAACTGTTAATTCAGTAGCCTACTGCTTCTGCTTATTTGTTCTTACATAATGGTAATTATTCTAGTTCTCAATAACGTTTCACATTTCTCAATCTCAATTTTAGTTGTCAAGTTCTCAATTACCATAACTTAATATCTTCAAAAGTTTTCTCTTCTAGGAGTTTATCAGTCTCCAATCAGGATTCACACTAACTTTGACAAGGCTACTCTGCATCTTTTGCAGTTATTATAAATCATCTTTGAGATCTGTCTCTCTATATTACCTTTACATATTTTGCAACTCACATTTGTTGGAGTCACAAAAGGATTCACTTTAAGACTTCAATCTTTTACCTTGTTTTTTATCTCTTATTTCTCAGACCAAAAAATTGTCACTGTCGTCATTTAAACACTGATCTATTTTCAACCCTACATTATTATCAGAAATGTGTCACGTGTTAAATGGTCCTACTGACCACAGTCAAGACAATCTCTGTCATCTGGTTGGTTCGTGTGTCAGCCTCAACTACAGCATCAGACACCTTGCAGTTTGATCACTGTGAGCTTCCAAAGGGCTTCAACTTAACTGCACACCCTTGAAGCAGTGTCCCATTCAGGAATGTAAACAGACCCACTGATAAGCAGTTCTCTGTATTCCTTTGACCATCCACCAATGGCGGATTCAATCACAATAGCCAAATCATAATCTTCATCATTATTATTGGCAGAACATTATACATTATTGATTTCCAGAATCTTTGGACATAGCTGTCTTTACACCTTACTAATTTGGTATTATCATCAACAACACTAATTACAAGTACTGTTGCTGTTATCCCAGCTTATCTTTTACAAAACATCATCTGCAAATCTCTTCAAAGTGAGATCTTCAGAGCAGAGCTGTTTACAGCATTTGCTCTCTTCTGTCTCACTATTTATTTACTTATTTATTTTCCCGGACTGTTCCGTTACTCTTCATAAAGTGTAACAATTTGTACATCATTATTTTCATTTCCACTGGTTTGAAGCCTTTTTTCCTTCCATCACATTATTGTCTCAGTCTTATCTCTACTGTTTCTCCAAAACAGATTATATCACTCAGTCCGTAAATTACACAGACAACCATTATAGCTACTTGCTTCAATACCCTTATTTTCTTAACATTAATAAAATAAGGCAGATATATCATCATTTCAATCATTATTTTATCAAAATCTAGAATTGCTCCCCATTCTGCTTAAAACATTCTTCATATCATGTTAATCCCTGTCAATCATACAATGCCTTATTTTATTCTAAAACTTTTCATATCATTTAAACATTTTACATTTGACTTCCATAAATTCTATCAGACCATGTCTATTTTCATCACATATAGTTTTCTACTATATTTCTCCTTTCTTTTCCCTACATGCCAGTTCCTTCATTATCCTCTCCTTTCTTTTCTCAAACATGCCAGTTCCTTCATTATCTAACCAGTACATGATTGTTTGAACAATCCCCACACACACATATCTCACACACCAACCTTTTTGTTTTTTTCACTTCCCTCTTCCACCAAGTCTCACTTACCGTTCCCTCTATTTCACACAGACAGCCTTATTGCTTCTTGCTACTTCAATCCTTGTCATATAAATTTAAGTTCTATAGACATCTAATGTCATGCATCCATTTACTGGATGAAGAAGTAAAAACATTATTTCTCCTGGCAGTTCGACATTTTATCTTCAACTGAACAATCCATTATCTGTTCACATTTTTTACACACATGTTGAACGCAGCCACAACAACCTTTTGTCCCGCTGCCCTGTTCCACTGATTCTCGCACACTCTTAGTCTATTTGTGCTCATGGTAGCTCATGATCATGGTATTTTCTCAGTTTTTTTTCCAATATCTAAAACATACATTTCCCCCCATACTTTCCTAGTTCTACAGAAAACCGGTGTATCAAATTTGGCATGCTTACTCTGAGATTTTCCCATACTGGCTGTTTTCTGTTCTCTGTGGATTTCTCTTCAACGCGCGTTTTCTTTAATCTGTTAGGCGTCCCTAAACAAATCCGATTCTTTCTTTTAACCCAAATCGGTCGGGTTGCACTATTAGTGCCCTCCTAATTATGGTTTACCAAAAAATTCTGGTTCCCCCTAATTAGCCTCAGTACCTAAAAACAATTTGCTCCGTCGTGGAACAACTAATTTTCAGGGTACCTATCTGTTTGAAATCTCTTGATCTGTTACAGTTCTCACTTAATCCCAGATTATTTATCTGCTTGAAATTTCTTGTTCTGTTGCAGACCTCAATTAATCTCAGATTTTTCCCTCGTATCTGTTTGAAATTTCTTGATCTATATAGATCTCAATTAATCTCAGATTACGTACCACAGAAACAGCCTTCAGCCAATATGGTTCAATTTTACTCTTCTCCCCAATTAAACTGAATTTAATTAACTTACCCAAAAGAAAATAAATTGAACTGTCTCTTACCAGAGATGCTTCTGTTGCCACCTGCGGGTTCTTTAGATTCCAGTGGTCGATTCTCCCGGCCCTGATATCGGTCGGCCCCTCTCTCTCAAGTTTACGAGGTAGAGCTGGAACTTACTTAGTCCAGGTGGCCAAACACCGTCCGATCTCAGGTCCAGGAGGCACGTCCAAGGAATCCCACTTCTGACACCAAAACTGTTGTGGCAAAAATTCATCTCAAACAAACATCACTGCGTAAGAGACACTCAGAGTCAAATTATATAAAATAGAAGTATTTATTCTTGCAAGAATAGGAGCAGTCTAATACACAGTTGTTACCCTGTGCAGAAGAGTGACACCCCCCCAGACAGACTGAACTAGCTTTTATCTTAGTTTCAAGGCCTTCTTCCCCCCAGAGCCTTCCTCCCGGTAGTTTTCCATAGACGTCACTAGTTGGCCCACTAAGCTCCCCTGCACTAAGTGGCCTTCTGACATCTAGGTCAGAGGTCCTTGTTCGTCTGTTCTCTGGAGTGTCTCCCTCTTCTGCCTCCCCAGGTACATAAACAGAATCCTCTCTCACTACAAGTGAGAGACACACATGTGACATTCTTTGAATCATCTATATTTTACTAAAGATCAATGAATATCATTAAAATTGCCACTACACTCCATCATTATAGACTAGACATTTGTTATTATTATGTTTAAATTCATTTTTGAAGTGACATTATTACCATCCCTGATTCTAGAGGGTGCAGATTTTCAGCCGCTTTTGCGCCTTTTCGGAGCACTCTTAAGGTGTCTGGCCCTCTTTAAAATCACTGCTGGCAGCGGTGGGATTCGAACCCACGCCCCCGAAGAGACTGGAGCCTAAATCCAGCGCCTTAGACCCCTCGGCCACGCTACCCTGACGTGGCTCGATTCGTGGGCCGTTTTCTGGCCATTTTTTTTTTCATAAATAGATTAAACGTTGGGTGCGGACCTTCATCGTCAGGCTCTGAAGCACGCCCAGTTCGGCCAAGGAAAGCAAAAGCGGCAGGGTTTGGAAGAGACCGGGAGCAAGCAGTGTCACTTCTCCAGTGTTTTCGCTTAGGCATAGCAGCCACGAGTGCCTTCTAAAATGCTGTCTTGGCAGCGGTGGGATTCGAACCCACGCCCCCGAAGAGACTGGAGCCTTAATCCAGCGCCTTAGACCGCTCGGCCACGCTACCTTGTGAGGGCACCTTCCGTGGGCCATTTTCGCCAATTTTTTCTTTTACTGTCTCTCTTCTCCACAGTTAAATCCTTCGAAATTCTACGTGCCTTGAAGGAGCACCTCGACAGGTGGAAAGGCCTCCTAAATACAGGGGGGACGCAGTTACACTCCTGGAGGCCCCCCTCCCTGCAGATTGCAATTCCATCTCTAATCAAACACACCTGAATTACCTAATCAAAGCCTTTGGGCCATCCTCCAAAATGGCAGCCAGCTGTGTCGCAGTTAAACTCAAAATCATGAGATAGCTGTCAGATCACCAAAAAAATCTCAATGAGTCAAATTGGCTAACTTCATCATTATAGACTAGACATTTGTTATTATTATGTTTAAATTCATTTTTGAAGTGACATTATTGCTGTCCCTGATTCAAGAGGGTGCAGATTTTCAGCCGCTTTTGCGCCTTTTCGGAGCACACTTAAGGTGTCTGGACCTCTTTAAAATCACTGCTGGCAGCGGTGGGATTCGAACCCACGCCCCCGAAGAGACTGGAGCCTAAATCCAGCGCCTTAGACCCCTCGGCCACGCTACCCTGACGTGGATCGATTCGTGGGCCGTTTTCTGGCCATTTTTTTTTCATAAATAGATTAAACGTTGGGTGCGGACCTTCATCGTCAGGCTCTGAAGCACGCCTAGTTTGGCCAAGGAAAGCAAAAGCGGCAGGGTTTGGAAGAGACCGGGAGCAAGCAGTGTCACTTCTCCAGTGTTTTCGCTTAGGCTTAGCAGCCACGAGTGCCTTCTAAAATTCTGTCTTGGCAGCGGTGGGATTTAACCCACGCCCCCGAAGAGACTGGAGCCTTAATCCAGCGCCTTAGACCGCTTGGCCACTCTACCTTTCCGTGGGCCATTTTCGCCAATTTTTTCTTTTAATGTCTCTCTTCTCCACAGTTAAATCCGTCGAAATTCTACGTGCCTTGAAGGAGCACCTCGACAGGTGGAAAGGCCTCCTAAATACAGGGGGGACGCAGTTACACTCCTGGAGGCCCCCTCCCTGCAGATTGCAATTCCATCTCTAATCAAACACACCTGAATTACCTAATCAAAGCCTTTGGGCCATCCTCCAAAATGGCAGCCAGCTGTGTCGCAGTTAAACTCAAAATCATGAGGTAGCTGTCAAATCACCAAAAAAATCTCAATGAGTCAAATTGGCTAACTCCATCATTATAGACTAGACATTTGTTATTATTATGTTTAAATTCATTTTTGAAGTGACATTATTGCTGTCCCTGATTCAAGAGGGTGCAGATTTTCAGCCGCTTTTGCGCCTTTTCGGAGCACACTTAAGGTGTCTGGACCTCTTTAAAATCACTGCTGGCAGCGGTGGGATTCGAACCCACGCCCCCGAAGAGACTGAAGCCTAAATCCAGCACCTTAGACCCCTCGGCCACGCTACCCTGACGAGGCTCATTTCGTGGGCCGTTTTCTGGCCATTTTTTTTTTCATAAATAGATTAAACGTTGGGTGCGGACCTTTATCGTCAGGCTCTGAAGCACGCCGAGTTTGGCCAAGAAAAGCAAAAGCGGCAGGGTTTGGAAGAGTCCGCGAGCAAGCAGTGTCACTTCTCCAGTGTTTTCGCTTAGGCATAGCAGCCACGAGTGCCTTCTAAAATGCTGTCTTGGCAGCGGTGGGACTTCTCCACAGTTAAATTCGTCGAAATTCTACGTGCCTTGAAGGAGCACCTCGACAGGTGGAAAGGCCTCCTAAATACAGGGGGGACGCAGTTACACTCCTGGAGGCCCCCCTCCCTGCAGATTGCAATTCCATCTCTAATCAAACACACCTGAATTACCTAATCAAAGCCTTTGGGCCATCCTCCAAAATGGCAGCCAGCTGTGTCGCAGTTAAACTCAAAATCATGAGGTAGCTGTCAGATCACCAAAAAAATCTCAATGAGTCATATTGGCTAACTCCATCATTATAGACTAGACATTTGTTATTATTATGTTTAAATTCATTTTTGAAGTGACATTATTGCTGTCCCTGATTCAAGAGGGTGCAGATTTTCAGCCGCTTTTGCGCCTTTTCGGAGCACACTTAAGGTGTCTGGCCCTCTTTAAAATCACTGCTGGCAGCAGTGGGATTCGAACCCACGCCCCCGAAGAGACTGGAGCCTAAATCCAGCGCCTTAGACCCCTCGGCCACGCTACCCTGACGAGGCTCATTTCGTGGGCCGTTTTCTGGCCATTTTTTTTTTCATAAATAGATTAAACGTTGGGTGCGTACCTTCATCGTCAGGCTCTGAAGCACGCCGAGTTCGGCCAAGGAAAGCGGCAGGGTTTGGAAGAGACCGGGAGCAAGCAGTGTCACTTCTCCAGTGTTTTTGCTTAGGCATAGCAGCCACGAGTGCATTCTAAAATTGCTGTCTTGGCAGCGGTGGGATTCGAACCCACGCCCCCGAAGAGACTGGAGCCTTAACCCAGCACCTTAGACCGCTCGGCCACGCTACCTTGTGAGGGCACCTTCCGTGGGCCATTTTCGCCAATTTTTTCTTTTAATGTCTCTCTTCTCCACAGTTAAATCCGTCGAAATTCTACGTGCCTTGAAGGAGCACCTCGACAGGTGGAAAGGCCTCCTAAATACAGGGGGGACGCAGTTACACTCCTGGAGGCCCCCCTCCCTGCAGATTGCAATTCCATCTCTAATCAAACACACCTGAATTACCTAATCAAAGCCTTTGGGCCATCCTCCAAAATGGCAGCCAGCTGTGTCGCAGTTAAACTCAAAATCATGAGGTAGCTGTCAGATCACCAAAAAAATCTCAATGAGTCAAATTGGCTAACTCCATCATTATAGACTACACATTTGTTATTATTATGTTTAAATTCATTTTTGAAGTGACATTATTGCTGTCCCTGATTCAAGAGGGTGCAGATTTTCAGCCGCTTTTGCGCCTTTTCGGAGCACACTTAAGGTGTCTGGACCTCTTTAAAATCACTGCTGGCAGCGGTGGGATTCGAACCCACGCCCCCGAAGAGACTGAAGCCTAAATCCAGCACCTTAGACCCCTCGGCCACGCTACCCTGACGTGGCTCGATTCGTGGGCCGTTTTCTGGCCATTTTTTTTTCATAAATAGATTAAACGTTGGGTGCGGACCTTTATCGTCAGGCTCTGAAGCACGCCGAGTTTGGCCAAGAAAAGCAAAAGCGGCAGGGTTTGGAAGAGTCCGCGAGCAAGCAGTGTCACTTCTCCAGTGTTTTCGCTTAGGCATAGCAGCCACGAGTGCCTTCTAAAATGCTGTCTTGGCAGCGGTGGGACTTCTCCACAGTTAAATTCGTCGAAATTCTACGTGCCTTGAAGGAGCACCTCGACAGGTGGAAAGGCCTCCTAAATACAGGGGGGACGCAGTTACACTCCTGGAGGCCCCCCTCCCTGCAGATTGCAATTCCATCTCTAATCAAACACACCTGAATTACCTAATCAAAGCCTTTGGGCCATCCTCCAAAATGGCAGCCAGCTGTGTCGCAGTTAAACTCAAAATCATGAGGTAGCTGTCAGATCACCAAAAAAATCTCAATGAGTCAAATTGGCTAACTCCATCATTATAGACTAGACATTTGTTATTATTATGTTTAAATTCATTTTTGAAGTGACATTATTGCTGTCCCTGATTCAAGAGGGTGCAGATTTTCAGCCGCTTTTGCGCCTTAGACCAGCGCCTTAGACCGCTCGGTCACGCTACCTTGTGAGGGCACCTTCCGTGGGCCATTTTCGCCAATTTTTTCTTTTAATGTCTCTCTTCTCCACAGTTAAATCCGTCGAAATTAGACGGTTTTTAAAGAGGGCCAGACACCTTAATGGCGCTTTTCCACTGCTGGTACGGCTCGGTTCGGCTCGGTACGGTTCGACTCGGCGCGGAACGGTTCGGCTCGCTTCGCTTTTCCACTGCGTGGTACGACTCGACTCGGTACGGCACGGTTCGGTTCGCTTTAGCTCGGTTGCTTTTCCACCGCAGTTAGTACCTCTAGATAGTCCATAAAAATAAAAAGCGTCCATTCAGTAAACGGGGCGCGGCGATTAGGACGGGGGTTGGCGGACGAGCGCGCTGACCCCCCGAAATTTTTGGGGGGTCGGCCGACGCCGCAGGCCGACCCTCCCCGGGCGCCCGACCCACGCGGGCAGGGTCGGGGTGACCCGACCCCCTCAGGGGCCCGACGGGAGTGACCCGAAGCCCGAGGCCTACCCAAGCAGTTCTGCCTTCGTCCTTGGTGGGGCGCCACACGTGCCCCGTCCCGCTAACCCATTATTTGTCCGATTGACCACTAGAGTGACCAGACCCCCCCCCACCCCCGTCCCACTAACCCACTTTTTGTCCAATAACCCACTATATGGCGGAAATGCCCCCCCATCACGCGCCCTAGCCCGTGCTTCTAGCTCCCCCACGGTCCGAGATACGGGGCCCAACAGAAAAGGGTGCACTTCAGAAGGAAGGGTCCCAGAGGCTCGGGACTCTGGGGTCTGAGAGGGCCCCTAGTGACCCCTCACCACCCCAAAGGACGATCCGCTGGGACTCGTCATTTCCGAGATATTGACCGTTTTGTCCAAAAGACCCTTATGTATAAGTGGGTGTATCTTGGGGGTGGAGCCGAGTTGGAGCTCCAAACTCCGGGTGTGAGTAGGGCCCTTTAGGTCCCTTCGGAACCCACCGTCCCCAGCTTCTAGGTCCTTCCGGTTCCGAGATACGGCAACTTCCTGTCCAGTTTGACCGGGTGTATCTCGGGAACAAAGCCGAGTTCGAGCTCCAAACTCGGGGTGTGGGGAGGGCCGATGGGTCCCCTTCAGACCCCACCGTCCCCAGCTCCTAGGTCCTTCTGGTTCCGAGATACGGCCACTTCCTTTCCAGCTTTGACCGGGTTTATCTCGGGAACCAAGCCGAGTTTGGGCTCCAAACTCTTGGTGTGGGGAGGGCCCATGGGTCCCCTTCAGACCCCACCGTCCCCAGCTCCTAGGTCCTTCTGGTTCCGAGATACGGCCACTTCCTTTCCAGGTTTGACTGGGTGTATCTCGGGAACCAAGCCGACTTGGAGCTCCAAACTCTGGGTGTGTAAAGGTACCCATGGGCCCCCCAGGACCCCAGAGTATGGAGCCCAAAGTCGGCTTGGTTCCTGAGTTATGCCCGGTCAAAAAGTGCTAAGAACTAAGCCGGGTAGAGCAACTGTCCGCGAAGCCTATATTTGGTACAATGGAATAAATGCTACGTGGGATCATCCCAAGAAGCCACTATTTGTCCAATAACCCACTATTTTTGTAAAATACTAACCCCGCCCTTCATTCAACAAGCTGCAATCGGACAGAATCCCACGTGCCATCGATTGAATGGGGATTCAGAGAGTTTCTCTGATAGACATTTGAATTAAAGTTGCTGTCATGATGAAAACCATTTTACTGCACTCAGGGGCCTCCCCTGAGTCCGTAGCACCAAGTCTCATCCCATAATTCCACTGACCGCGAAACCACTATTTTTACAATGGAACAAATGCTACGTGGGATGTCCATAGCTCTGGTCAGGAAGGGTCTAGAGCCTCCATTTTTGCACTCAGGTCTAAGTCCCATCACCCTCTAACAGAATCCAGAGTTTCAAGAAGATTGGAGAAACTCAAAATCTCGACCCGAAAAAACCGACAGGGGGTATATGTTATATCCCTGTCGGTTTTTTCGGGTCGGAAAAAAAGGTTTCTCCAATCTTCTTGAAACTCTGGATTCTGTTAGAGGGTGATGAGACTTAGACCTGAGTGCAAAAATGGAGGCTCTAGACCCTTCCTGACCAGAGCTATGGACATCCCACGTTGCATTTATTACATTATAAAAAAATAATGGGTTCGTGGTCAGTGGAATTATGGGATGGGACTTGGTGCTACGGACTCAAGGGGGGCCCCTGAGTGCAGTAAAATAGTTTTTATCATGATTTGGAACTTTCATTAATATGTGTTTCACAGAAAATGTGTCCCATCCCACGTAGCATTTATCACAGTACCAAAACGTGGTTTCAAGGACACCCATTTTAATGCAAACTAAACACTGAAATGACTTGAAAATTAGTGAGATGTGTTCAGTGGAGTGTGCTTAGTACAGTAGAGGTGGTTGGGCCTGAAAAAGTAGTTTTTAATCATCTGGAAGTCCCGTTGGAGACATGGGTGACAGCCATTTAACCACTGAACGTATGGGAATGTTTGTTTTTCTCGAATATCTCAAAAACCACACGGCGAAAAAATTTCAAACTCGGGTCGTCTGTAGGCCTCGAGGAGCCCTATCCAATGAGCCCACCCCCGTCCCCGAGGGCCTCGGGGCCTGGGAGTTACGTCCGGTCAAAGTCGCAGCTTTGTCGGCTTATATCTCGAGAACCCCTGGCTCAATGTTCCCCAAACTCTAATAGATTGTAGTGCTGGACGGGCCCTTTCGAATGAGCCCACCCCCGAGGTCCAACTCGCCCGGGTCCCCGAGTTATAGCCGTTCAAAGTCGGGGGACCCAGCGAACGGCGAACCACTAGGGGGCGTCCCCGCGGCCCGCCATAGCCCTGGTTCGAGTCGGGGCCCCCGTGGGACCTCCTCACCCCAATTTGAGCTCTCTGGGTCTTCGCGTTCCCGAGATATGAGCGATTTTGTTCCCGAGATCGTGACGTCATCAGCGGGCGCCATTTTAGAACGCGCCCGACGGTTTTCGGCTAATATCTCCGCGAAAACACGGCCAAAATTCATAATTTTTTATCATTCTTTTCAGCTCAACTAGACGGTTCCAAAGAGCCCAGCCACGGCCGGATCCGTTGCGTTTTCGCTTAGATAAATGTGTATTTTCATCTCCATCTCTGGCCCCCGGGGGCCCACGGGGCCGTGGGTGGTCTCAAAGTAAAGGTCTCGTCCCCCTCTAAACGAGATACAATTTTGGTGTCCGTAGGACCCAGTGGGACATCACCAAAAATTAATACGTCGCTGCTCACATCAGTCACCAAGCACAATCAATGGCCTCATCACAAACGGGGGTTGGGAAACGCTTAGAAAGCGGCTAGGGCCCTCAAACTCGGGGGCCCCATTTAGGGACGGGAGACGACGGAACTCGCCGAGTTTCGGGCTCCTGCGACCTTCCGTCTCCTCACGGGAGCGCGTTCCGTCGGTTTGACCTTTTTGACCCCGTGACGTGTTTTTCACCCTTTCGACCGCCGAACGAGGCCCCAGGGCCACCAAACTTTTAGGGCCGCACCAGGGGGCCGTGGCGAGAAGGAAAATGGCGTCCCCTAGTCCAGGGGTTCCCAAACTTTTCAGCCCACGACCCCCAAAATAAAGGTGCGAGTGACTCGCGACCCCTACTATCCTCGGAGGTGGTTAAAGTATACAAACATTGCGTGAAACTGTGCACACGCACTAATAGGCATACTTACAACACAGAAGAACACAACAGTCAAAACAACCATTATATTATTTTATATTATACTACAGGGCTGTTACATGCTTGATTCTGATTGGTTGAGAACGTTATAAGGTGTGCAATTATTTTCAGGGAAACGCACGGCTAAAGTAGTTTTGACCGCATTACAGTTCCATATCACTGCGCGTAGTAATAACTGTAATAACGGAAAATAGGGTACAATTCATAACAAGAAAAAACATGCAGCCCCATGCGCTTGATCTGCAATTTTTTAATGTCTAACTTCACAATAAATGGACACATGCAGTTTAATTTTAATAAAAATTAAACTGCACGGGTTTTCGTTATTATTCTATAACAAATAAACAATTATTGATAGGCCTACTTGTTAAAAGGGCTTTGTGTTTCATTTAGCCTATTAGCTCGAGTGTGCACTATTTTTCTAATAATTCAACGGCCTGTCGTCAATTATTCCTTACTTAAATATTAACATCTCCTAATGAGATGGATGGGCACAATATCGTTGCGCACAACGGCGCACACGCACAAATAGGCCTATCTAAAAACGAGCATGTTTACAACAAAAAAATGAACACAACAATCAAACAACTCTAATATTGTTTTATAGTAATTTACTCATTACTTTCATTTAAATATTAGCCTAACATCTCCTAATGAGATGGATGGGCACAATATCGTTGCGCACAAAGGCGCACACGCACAAATAGGCCTATCTAAACACGAGCATGTTTACAACAAAAAAGAACACAACAATCAAACTATAATACTGTTTTATAGTAATTTACTCATTACTTTCATTTAAATATTAGCCTACCATCTCCTAATGAGATGGATGGGCACAATGCTTGGAGCACAGCAAGTCCATTCTTGGTTTAATTTTGGAGACCGCCACTCGGAGTTCATCCTCCACATTCAGTCGCGATCTGTGTTTATTTTTAATGTACGTGAGTGCCGAGAAAGTCTTTTCGCACAAGTAGGTAGTGCCAAAAGGCATCAGTACATCCATAGCGGCCTTGGATAGCTGTGGGTATTCCTTCTCGACAGAAATCCAGAACTCAGCCAGCGTCTTGGAATTAAACGCTGTTTTTAAGGTTCGGTCGCTTGACAGTTCAACCAATGCGTCCTCCAGGTTGGATGTCAGATGATTAGCCCTTGTTACAGTGAACGGTGATCTTACCCAGTCATATTGTTCTGGAGCTGTTTCCTTTGGGAAATATTTGTTGAAGTGTTCCAGTAGGGATTGAAGGTGAGTAGTGATAGACTTCATCACTATGTTAACACTCAGTTCATTTTCCTCAATGAATTCGTCCAGCTCAGAAAACATGTCAATCCTACCCATTTCAACTCGCTCAGTCCAGCGCTCAAGTTTTCTCGTGAATGCGTAGATTTTATCATTCAGTGACATGATGCTTGTGTTTTCACCTTGCAATGACATATTAAGGCCATTCAGTTTTTCAAATATGCAAGACAAATACGCTAGCCTTGTTAACCAGTCAGGATCAGTGAGGTGGTCAGCGAGCTGGGACGCATGCTCCATCAGAAATAAGCGCACTTCGTCCCGCAGCTCAAACAGGCGGCTGAGCACATTCCCTCGCGAAAGCTACCTGACTTCTGTGTGGAGCAGCAAGCACTCATGCTCCGATCCCAGTTCGTGACAGAGAGTGGCAAACAGCCTGATATTGAGTGGACGCGCTTTTATGTAGTTGACAATTTTTATCGCGGTTTCAAGAACACGTTTAAGTTCTGGGTCAAGGGTTTTGCTCGCAAGAGCTTCTCTGTGTATAATGCAATGCGTGAAATTTATGTGAGGCGCCACTTGCAAGACTCTTGCTTTAAGACCTTTCTTTTTCCCCAGCATCGCTCCAGCACCATCTGTACACACACCGATGCACTCACCCCAAGACAGTCCCTCTTCTTTTAGTTTGTTGTCAACTTTTGTGAAAATGTCCTCGCCTGTGCACGTTCCCTCAAGCGCGGTGCAAAACAGAATGTCCTCGTTAAGTTTTCCGTCAAAACTGTATCTGACGAATACAAGCAGCTGGGGAGAGTTTGATACATCTGTGGATTCATCTAATTGTAAAGCATATTTCCCTTTCTTCACTCTGTCCACCAGCTGACACTTTATGTCCTGGGCCATGTCGGAGATGCGCCGGGCAATAGTCCCGTTAGACAGAGGCACTGCTTCTAGCTCACGGGCCAGTTTATCCCCATGCATAGCCCGACTTATTGCTATAGCAGCGGGTTTGATAAGGGTTTCACCGATCGTGTGTGGCTTTTTTGCCAGTGCAATTAAATATGCCACCTCATATGATGCCTGTTGAGCTTTGGCAGGGATTGTTGTTTGTTTAGTTAGAACTTTCTTTTGGCCTTGCAACTCTCGCTCCTTTCGTCGGAAAAAATCTACTGGTTTAGCAGCAAGAGAGGGGTGCTTGGTTTTCAAGTATCGTAGCATTTTTACAGGCTTTAGGCTTTCATGTGCACACACTGGGGATGTTGTACTTCGTTGATGATGACGCATGTGAATCCATACTGGATAAATTCGTCTCGATACTTTCGACACTTGGAGGAAGGCTGATCCGACTGCTGATGGATGTGCTCTTTATGCACACGCCGGCCTCTTTCCGTATCTGAGGTCGATGGCATTTCCGACGGTGGTAGGCCTACTTCTCCACTCTCCTCCACTGGCACCTCTGCTGGCCTTCCTTTGTTGTCTTTGGTCGATATTAACCAACGTTTCATTTCGAAAACAATATTATCCTATACTTAAACCTAAAAAAATACCTTGCGCTACGTGTCAGAAAGACTTTATCTTGGTGCTGTAGTAAAGTGACCGCTAATTGTCGTTAATCTCTCGTCATTACCTCAGGCTCAGGACCAACGGCTTTTTTTTTATTTGTATGTTTTTATTTTTTATTTTTTTTATTTAACAACTATTTTTTTGTATTTTGTTACAATTATGGATACAATATGCTATTTCTAATCGTTATATATATATTATATATATATATATATATATATATATATATATATATATATAATTTTTTTTTTTTAGCCTATTATTTTTTTTTATTTAGGGACTGTTCGTTTTTTATTTAAGGGGCCACCGGAGGAGTTTTGAGATCTGTAGTCAAAAAACTTGACCCTCCCTTCGCCAGTAATACATTTTTCCATGACCCTCCAAAATGATTGTGAAAAAGGCATGACCCTCCCCGATAATTTATTGATTGCTGGTTTGCGGTTGGCAAAGATGCTCAGATAGCCATTGTTTTTTTTTTACAAAATGACAAACGACTAAACTCCTACTTTCTCGTTTTACTAAGGCTGTAACGATGGACCAAACCTACAACTCGGTTCGTATCATGATTTTTTATTTTAGATTTAAAAAAAAAGAAGAAAAATCATGTTTTCGGTGCTGATGCAGTGGTGACGCGTTCATGTAACAAGGGTGGCGCTCCCAATAAAGTATCTAAAAGCTGCCACAAAGAACCGGCAAAAGTAATGATTATGAATATGTCAAATAGTATAGCAGGGAGAGATATTAATTGTTTATTAATAAACAAGGTTTTTCTGTGTCAGTGTGTCGGCTTCAAGATGAATTTCACGATGCTGACTCGCCATCTTCACAGTAAGGCGCCAGAGAGAAATGCAGATTTCATACGGATTACATAAGCAGAGAGCAGTCTGTTTTTCGTTTTTAAATGTTCTGTTTAAAAGTTGACATCAAGCTTTCTATATATTTCTCAATTCTGTGAGGCAAGTAGCTACATTATACGCTGAGTTTCGGTTCATGAGAAAGAGTCCAGTTCACGCGCCGGCGACTCCATGTCATGATGATCTATTTTCTACTATATTTACTTCTTATTCATTAATCCAGGTAATTGGTTGATGAAACATTAATTAAAATTTAGATACAATTAATAAAAAACGAAATTTACTTTAAAGAAAGGCTTTGTGCTTTCTGAAGTCTCTGTGGAAGTTTTAAAGTCGCTTTCAGAGCGGTCATGTCCGAAACGGAGAACTGTCACGTCCGTATTGTTTTTTTCCTCATAAATGCGAACACGAAAAATAAAATAAAATAAAGGATATTTTATGTTCTGTGGAGGCCGACCCTTCTTTATCCGGTTATTAGCGTACTTTTGTTTTGTGTAATTCAGTGTAATTCGTAGAATTATTAAAAAATATTTTGCCACATAAAAGTTAAAGATTTTTTGTGTCACGTCACATGTGTATTTCGCTCATATTAAATATAAAACGCATGTGTAGACTGATATTTTTCTAATGTCTTGACTCCTTTGGGGGTATGGATAGCCTATATAAACAGACGTTTCAGTATTAAATACATTTTCTGATCATTTATATTTCAAGTTTTGACTGCAAATGTCACGTCCATAACGCTGGAATTGCCCAATTTTAAATAATTTATCCTCAAATAGTTCTTTGGTGTAGGTCTGCGTATTTCCGATTATTTTAACTTCAAATAATACTAATAGTAATTTAAAAATGTGATAGCCCTACGTCACATCACACTCCACTGTTATGGTGGCAATTTCAGTATTTACTCACTAACATTGTTGTGGAAACACAATAAGAATGGAAACTAAAATATGGAAGTATCGTGCTACAGCGCACATTATATCAGCTGCAGTTCTGGCGCTTCAGTCCCAATACACTCAAACACTCAACGTACATTCATATCACATGTTAATGCAGCGGTAGAGTTACACTCACAGGACACTGCACTTATTCGTAATCACAAAAGTTAATTATTAAATCGTGCTTTAAAGCTATGCCAGGTAAACATTTCATTGGCGTTCTGTACATGATGTACTTTTTCTGAGCGCGCACTGTCAGACAGCGCTAAACTGGATTTTTGTTGGGAGACCCATCTGATAGCGATGGGGAACCGAGACCGAGAGAGCTACAAAGCTACATGGAAAAAATATTTGAAATTTTGCTGTTTTCATGGATACAAAAAGTTGAATGACCCTCCCCTCAACAAAGAATAAAAATACACCCTCCCCTATTTTCCTCCGGTGGACCTTTCCATAAATACCGAACGGTCCCTTGGAAATCATCTCGCGACCCCCCCTCGCTGTCTCACGCCCCCCCGGGGGGTCGCGACCCCTACTTTGGGAACCACTGCCCTAGTCGATCGGACGTTTCTAAGCGAAGTCCGCGAAACCGTTGTGGTGATTCATTTAATGGGCGAGTGGGATTTTCATGGAAAGGTCCCAGGGGCCCCAAATTCGGCACGGTGACCCCTGGGCCCGCCCCGAGCGACGTACCGAAAGCACCGGGCCCTAGAGTAAAGGCAAATATATTTTAGCCTCTATGCAAAATCTCTCCCTCGAGGCTGTTTCACTCTCACACTGAAAGAGCCTTTCAGGCCTTTAAATGATTTGATGGCGGGGGAGGGGCGATTTTTTGCAAAGGCCCTCGAGTTCCAGGATTCGGGGCCCCGCGTCAGGGGCCCCTGGAGAGTCGGAATCCAAAGTCCCGGGGTGCCACGACCCTCCGTCTGCGTACAGGGGCCGTCCCACGGCCATTTGCAGGCATGTCGGTTTTGGCCACTTTTTCGGCATTTTCGGCCAAAATGGCAGCCAGCTGTGTCGCAGTTAAACTCAAAATCATGAGGTAGCTGTCAGATCACCAAAAAAATCTCAATGAGTCAAATTGGCTAACTCCATCATTATAGACTAGACATTTGTTATTATTATGTTTAAATTCATTTTTGAAGTGACATTATTGCTGTCCCTGATTCAAGAGGGTGCAGATTTTCAGCCGCTTTTGCGCCTTAGACCCAGCCCCTTAGACCGCTCGGCCACGCTACCTTGTGAGGGCACCTTCCGTGGGCCATTTTCGCCAATTTTTTCTTTTAATGTCTCTCTTCTCCACAGTTAAATCCGTCGAAATTCTACGTGCCTTGAAGGAGCACCTCGACAGGTGGAAAGGCCTCCTAAATACAGGGGGGATGCAGTTACACTCCTGGAGGCCCCCCTCCCTGCAGATTGCAATTCCATCTCTAATCAAACACACCTGAATTACCTAATCAAAGCCTTTGGGCCATCCTCCAAAATGGCAGCCAGCTGTGTCGCAGTTAAACTCAAAATCATGAGGTAGCTGTCAGATCACCCAAAAAATCTCAATGAGTCAAATTGGCTAACTCCATCATTATAGACTAGACATTTGTTATTATTATGTTTAAATTCATTTTTGAAGTGACATTATTGCTGTCCCTGATTCAAGAGGGTGCAGATTTTCAGCCACTTTTGCGCCTTTTCGGAGCACACTTAAGGTGTCTGGACCTCTTTAAAATCACTGCTGGCAGCGGTGGGATTCGATCCCCCGCCCCCGAAGAGACTGGAGCCTAAATCCAGCGCCGTAGACCCCTCGGCCACGCTACCCTGACGTGGATCGATTCGTGGGCCGTCTTCTGGGCATTTTTTTTTTTCATAAATAGATTAAACGTTGGGTGCGGACCTTCATCGTCAGGCTCTGAAGCACGCCGAGTTCGGCCAAGGAAAGCAAAAGCGGCAGGGTTTGGAAGAGACCGGGAGCAAGCAGTGTCACTTCTCCAGTGTTTTCGCTTAGGCATAGCAGCCACGAGTGCCTTCTAAAATGCTGTCTTGGCAGCAGTGGGATTCGAACCCACGCCCCCGAAGAGACTGGAGCCTTAATCCAGCGCCTTAGACCGCTCGGCCACGCTACCTTGTGAGGGCACCTTCCGTGGTCCATTTTCGCCAATTTTTTCTTTTAATGTCTCTCTTCTCCACAGTTAAATCCGTCGAAATTCTACGTGCCTTGAAGGAGCACCTCGACAGGTGGAAAGGCCTCCTAAATACAGGGGGGACGCAGTTACACTCCTGGAGGCCCCCCTCCCTGCAGATTGCAATTCCATCTCTAATCAAACACACCTGAATTACCTAATCAAAGCCTTTGGGCCATCCTCCAAAATGGCAGCCAGCTGTGTCGCAGTTAAACTCAAAATCATGAGGTAGCTGTCAGATCACCAAAAAAATCTCAATGAGTCAAATTGGCTAACTCCATCATTATAGACTAGACATTTGTTATTATTATGTTTAAATTCATTTTTGAAGTGACATTATTACCGTCCCTGATTCAAGAGGGTGCAGATTTTCAGCCGCTTTTGCGCCTTTTCGGAGCACTCTTAAGGTGTCTGGCCCTCTTTAAAATCACTGCTGGCAGCGGTGGGATTCGAACCCACGCCCACGAAGAGACTGGAGCCTAAATCCAGCGTCTTAGACCCCTCGGCCACGCTACCCTGATGTGGCTTGATTCGTGGGCCGTTTTCTGGCCATTTTTTTTTTCATAAATAGATTAAACGTTGGGTGCGGACCTTCATCGTCAGGCTCTGAAGCACGCCGAGTTCGGCCAAGGAAAGCAAAAGCGGCAGGGTTGGGAAGAGACCGGGAGCAAGCAGTGTCACTTCTCCAGTGTTTTCGCTTAGGCATAGCAGCCACGAGTGCCTTCTAAAATGCTGTCTTGGCAGCGGTGGGATTCGAACCCACGCCCCCGAAGAGACTGGAGCCTTAATCCACCGCCTTAGACCGCTCGGCCACGCTACCTTGTGAGGGCACCTTCCGTGGGCCATTTTCGCCAAATTTTTCTTTTAATGTCTCTCTTCTCCACAGTTAAATCCGTCGAAATTCTACGTGCCTTGAAGGAGCACCTCGACAGGTGGAAAGGCCTCCTAAATACAGGGGGGGCGCAGTTACACTCCTGGAGGCCCCCCTCCCTGCATATTGCAATTCCATCTCTAATCAAACACACCTGAATTCCCTAATCAAAGCCTTTGGGCCATCCTCCAAAATGGCAGCCAGCTGTGTCGCAGTTAAACTCAAAATCATGAGGTAGCTGTCAGATCACCAAAAAAATCTCAATGAGTCAAATTGGCTAACTCCATCATTATAGACTAGACATTTGTTATTATTATGTTTAAATTCATTTTTGAAGTGACATTATTACCGTCCCTGATTCAAGAGGGTGCAGATTTTCAGCCACTTTTGCGCCTTTTCGGAGCACTCTTAAGGTGTCTGGCCCTCTTTAAAATCACTGCTGGCAGCGGTGGGATTCGAACCCACGCCCGCGAAGAGACTGGAGCCTAAATCCAGCGCCTTAGACCCCTCGGCCATGCTACCCTGACGTGGCTCGATACGTGGGCCGTTTTCTGGCCATTTTTTTTTCATAAATAGATTAAACGTTGGGTGCGGACCTTCATCGTCAGGCTCTGAAGCACGCCGAGTTTGGCCAAGGAAAGCAAAAGTGGCAGGGTTTGGAAGAGTCCGGGAGCAAGCAGTGTCACTTCTCCAGTGTTTTCGCTTAGGCATAGCAGCCACGAGTGCCTTCTAAAATGCTGTCTTGGCAGCAGTGGGATTCGAACCCACGCCCCCGAAGAGACTGGAGCCTTAATCCAGCGCCTTAGACCGCTCGGCCACGCTACCTTGTGAGGGCACCTTCCGTGGTCCATTTTCGCCAATTTTTTCTTTTAATGTCTCTCTTCTCCACAGTTAAATCCGTCGAAATTCTACGTGCCTTGAAGGAGCACCTCGACAGGTGGAAAGGCCTCCTAAATACAGGGGGGACGCAGTTACACTCTTGGAGGCCCCCCTCCCTGCAGATTGCAATTCCATCTCTAATCAAACACACCTGAATTACCTAATCAAAGCCTTTGGGCCATCCTCCATGGCAGCCAGCTGTGTCGCAGTTAAACTCAAAATCATGAGGTAGCTGTCAGATCACCAAAAAAATCTCAATGAGTCAAATTGGCTAACTCCATCATTATAGACTAGACATTTGTTATTATTATGTTTAAATTCATTTTTGAAGTGACATTATTACCGTCCCTGATTCAAGAGGGTGCAGATTTTCAGCCGCTTTTGCGCCTTTTCGGAGCACTCTTAAGGTGTCTGGCCCTCTTTAAAATCACTGCTGGCAGCGGTGGGATTCGAACCCACGCCCCCGAAGAGACTGGAGCCTAAATCCAGCGCCTTAGACCCCTCGGCCACGCTACCCTGATGTGGCTTAATTCGTGGGCCGTTTTCTGGCCATTTTTTTTTTCATAAATAGATTAAACGTTGGGTGCGGACCTTCATCGTCAGGCTCTGAAGCACGCCGAGTTCAGCCAAGGAAAGCAAAAGTGGCAGGGTTTGGAAGAGTCCGGGAGCAAGCAGTGTCACTTCTCCAGTGTTTTCGCTTAGGCATAGCAGCCACGAGTGCCTTCTAAAATGCTGTCTTGGCAGCAGTGGGATTCGAACCCACGCCCCCGAAGAGACTGGAGCCTTAATCCAGCGCCTTAGACCGCTCGGCCACGCTACCTTGTGAGGGCACCTTCCGTGGTCCATTTTCGCCAAATTTTTCTTTTAATGTCTCTCTTCTCCACAGTTAAATCCGTCGAAATTCTACGTGCCTTGAAGGAGCACCTCGACAGGTGGAAAGGCCTCCTAAATACAGGGGGGGCGCAGTTACACTCCTGGAGGCCCCCCTCCCTGCATATTGCAATTCCATCTCTAATCAAACACACCTGAATTCCCTAATCAAAGCCTTTGGGCCATCCTCCAAAATGGCAGCCAGCTGTGTCGCAGTTAAACTCAAAATCATGAGGTAGCTGTCAGATCACCAAAAAAATCTCAATGAGTCAAATTGGCTAACTCCATCATTATAGACTAGACATTTGTTATTATTATGTTTAAATTCATTTTTGAAGTGACATTATTACCGTCCCTGATTCAAGAGGGTGCAGATTTTCAGCCACTTTTGCGCCTTTTCGGAGCACTCTTAAGGTGTCTGGCCCTCTTTAAAATCACTGCTGGCAGCGGTGGGATTCGAACCCACGCCCGCGAAGAGACTGGAGCCTAAATCCAGCGCCTTAGACCCCTCGGCCATGCTACCCTGACGTGGCTCGATACGTGGGCCGTTTTCTGGCCATTTTTTTTTCATAAATAGATTAAACGTTGGGTGCGGACCTTCATCGTCAGGCTCTGAAGCACGCCGAGTTTGGCCAAGGAAAGCAAAAGTGGCAGGGTTTGGAAGAGTCCGGGAGCAAGCAGTGTCACTTCTCCAGTGTTTTCGCTTAGGCATAGCAGCCACGAGTGCCTTCTAAAATGCTGTCTTGGCAGCAGTGGGATTCGAACCCACGCCCCCGAAGAGACTGGAGCCTTAATCCAGCGCCTTAGACCGCTCGGCCACGCTACCTTGTGAGGGCACCTTCCGTGGGACATTTTCGCCAATTTTTTCTTTTAATGTCTCTCTTCTCCACAGTTAAATCCGTCGAAATTCTACGTGCCTTGAAGGAGCACCTCGACAGGTGGAAAGGCCTCCTAAATACAGGGGGGACGCAGTTACACTCCTGGAGGCCCCCTCCCTGCAGATTGCGATTCCATCTCTAATCAAACACACCTGAATTACCTAATCAAAGCCTTTGGGCCATCCTCCAAAATGGCAGCCAGCTGTGTCGCAGTTAAACTCAAAATCATGAGGTAGCTGTCAGATCACCGAAAAAATCTAAATGAGTCAAATTGGCTAACTCCATCATTATAGACTAGACATTTGTTATTATTATGTTTAAATTCATTTTTGAAGTGACATTATTGCTGTCCCTGATTCAAGAGGGTGCAGATTTCAGCCGCTTTTGCGCCTTAGACCCAGCGCCTTAGACCGCTCGGCCACGCTACCTTGTGAGGGCACCTTCCGTGGGCCATTTTCGCCAATTTTTTCTTTTAATGTCTCTCTTCTCCACAGTTAAATCCGTCGAAATTCTACGTGCCTTGAAGGAGCACCTCGACAGGTGGAAAGGCCTCCTAAATACAGGGGGGACGCAGTTACACTCCTGGAGGCCCCCCTCCCTGCAGATTGCAATTCCATCTCTAATCAAACACACCTGAATTACCTAATCAAAGCCTTTGGGCCATCCTCCAAAATGGCAGCCAGCTGTGTCGCAGTTAAACTCAAAATTATGAGGTAGCTGTCAGATCACCAAAAAAATCTAAATGAGTCAAATTGGCTAACTCCATCATTATAGACTAGACATTTGTTATTATTATGTTTAAATTCATTTTTGAAGTGACATTATTGCTGTCCCTGATTCAAGAGGGTGCAGATTTTCAGCCGCTTTTGCGCCTTAGACCCAGCGCCTTAGACCGCTCGGCCACGCTACCTTGTGAAGGCACCTTCCGTGGGCCATTTTCGCCAATTTTTTCTTTTAATGTCTCTCTTCTTCACAGTTAAATCCGTCGAAATTCTACGTGCCTTGAAGGAGCACCTCGACAGGTGGAAAGGCCTCCTAAATACAGGGGGGACGCAGTTACACTCCTGGAGGCCCCCCTCCCTGCATATTGCAATTCCATCTCTAATCAAACACACCTGAATTCCCTAATCAAAGCCTTTGGGCCATCCTCCAAAATGGCAGCCAGCTGTGTCGCAGTTAAACTCAAAATCATGAGGTAGCTGTCAGATCACCAAAAAAATCTCAATGAGTCAAATTGGCTAACTCCATCATTATAGACTAGACATTTGTTATTATTATGTTTAAATTCATTTTTGAAGTGACATTATTACCGTCCCTGATTCAAGAGGGTGCAGATTTTCAGCCGCTTTTGCGCCTTTTCGGAGCACTCTTAAGGTGTCTGGCCCTCTTTAAAATCACTGCTGGCAGCGGTGGGATTCGAACCCACGCCCATGAAGAGACTGGAGCCTAAATCCAGCGCCTTAGACCCCTCGGCCACGCTACCCTGATGTGGCTTGATTCGTGGGCCGTTTTCTGGCCATTTTTTTTTTCATAAATAGATTAAACGTTGGGTGCGGACCTTCATCGTCAGGCTCTGAAGCACGCCGAGTTCGGCCAAGGAAAGCAAAAGCGGCAGGGTTTGGAAGAGACCGGGAGCAAGCAGTGTCACTTCTCCAGTGTTTTCGCTTAGGCATAGCAGCCACGAGTGCCTTCTAAAATGCGTCTTGGCAGCGGTGGGATTCGAACCCACGCCCGAAAAGACTGGAGCCTTAATCCAGCGCCTTAGACCGCTCGGCCACGCTACCTTGTGAGGGCACCTTCCGTGGGCCATTTTCGCCAATTTTTTCTTTTAATGTCTCTCTTCTCCACAGTTAAATCCGTCGAAATTCTACGTGCCTTGAAGGAGCACCTCGACAGGTGGAAAGGCCTCCTAAATACAGGAGGGACGCAGTTACACTCCTGGAGGCCCCCTCCCTGCAGATTGCAATTCCATCTCTAATCAAACACACCTGAATTACCTAATCAAAGCCTTTGGGCCATCCTCCAAAATAGCAGCCAGCTGTGTCGCAGTTAAACTCAAAATCATGAGGTAGCTGACAGATCACCAAAAAAATCTCAATGAGTCAAATTGGCTAACTCCATCAGTATAGACTAGACATTTGTTATTATTATGTTTAAATTCATTTTTGAAGTGACATTATTGCTGTCCCTGATTCAAGAGGGTGCAGATTTTCAGCCGCTTTTGCGCCTTAGACCCAGCGCCTTAGACCCAGCGCCTTAGACCCAGCGCCTTAGACCGCTCGGCCACGCTACCTTGTGAGGGCACCTTCCGTGGGCCATTTTCGCCAATTTTTTCTTTTAATGTCTCTCTTCTCCACAGTTAAATCCGTCGAAATTCTACGTGCCTTGAAGGAGCACCTCGACAGGTGGAAAGGCCTCCTAAATATAGGGGGGACGCAGTTACACTCCTGGAGGCCCCCCTCCCTGCAGATTGCAATTCCATCTCTAATCAAACACACCTGAATTACCTAATCAAAGCCTTTGGGCCATCCTCCAAAATGGCAGCCAGCTGTGTCGCAGTTAAACTCAAAATCATGAGGTAGCTGTCAGATCACCAAAAAAATCTCAATGAGTCAAATTGGCTAACTCCATCATTATAGACTAGACATTTGTTATTATTATGTTTAAATTCATTTTTGAAGTGACATTATTACCATCCCTGATTCAAGAGGGTGCAGATTTTCAGCCGCTTTTGCGCCTTTTCGGAGCACTCTTAAGGTGTCTGGCCCTCTTTAAAATCACTGCTGGCAGCGGTGGGATTCAAACCCACGCCCCCGAAGAGACTGGAGCCTAAATCCAGCGCCTTAGACCCCTCGGCCACGCTACCCTGACGTGGCTCGATTCGTGGGCCGTTTTCTGGCCATTTTTTTTTCATAAATAGATTAAACGTTGGGTGCAGACCTTCATCGTCAGGCTCTGAAGCACGCCGAGTTCGGCCAAGGAAAGCGAAAGCGGCAGGGTTTGGAAGAGACCGGGAGCAAGCAGTGTCACTTCTCCAGTGTTTTCGCTTAGGAATAGCAGCCACAAGTGCCTTCTAAGATGCTGTCTTGGCAGCGGTGGGATTCGAACCCACGCCCCCGAAGAGACTGGAGCCTTAATCCAGCGCCTTAGACCGCTCGGCCACGCTACCTTGTGAGGGCACCTTCCGTGGGACATTTTCGCCAATTTTTTCTTTTAATGTCTCTCTTCTCCACAGTTAAATCCGTCGAAATTCTACGTGCCTTGAAGGAGCACCTCGACAGGTGGAAAGGCCTCCTAAATACAGGAGGGACGCAGTTACACTCCTGGAGGCCCCCTCCCTGCAGATTGCAATTCCATCTCTAATCAAACACACCTGAATTACCTAATCAAAGCCTTTGGGCCATCCTCCAAAATGGCAGCCAGCTGTGTCGCAGTTAAACTCAAAATCATGAGGTAGCTGTCAGATCACCGAAAAAATCTAAATGAGTCAAATTGGCTAACTCCATCATTATAGACTACACATTTGTTATTATTATGTTTAAATTCATTTTTGAAGTGACATTATTGCTGTCCCTGATTCAAGAGGGTGCAGATTTCAGCCGCTTTTGCGCCTTAGACCCAGCGCCTTAGACCGCTCGGCCACGCTACCTTGTGAGGGCACCTTCCGTGGGCCATTTTCGCCAATTTTTTCTTTTAATGTCTCTCTTCTCCACAGTTAAATCCGTCGAAATTCTACGTGCCTTGAAGGAGCACCTCGACAGGTGGAAAGGCCTCCTAAATACAGGGGGGACGCAGTTACACTCCTGGAGGCCCCCCTCCCTGCAGATTGCAATTCCATCTCTAATCAAACACACCTGAATTACCTAATCAAAGCCTTTGGGCCATCCTCCAAAATGGCAGCCAGCTGTGTCGCAGTTAAACTCAAAATCATGAGGTAGCTGTCAGATCACCAAAAAAATCTCAATGAGTCAAATTGGCTAACTCCATCAGTATAGACTAGACATTTGTTATTATTATGTTTAAATTCATTTTTGAAGTGACATTATTGCTGTCCCTGATTCAAGAGGGTGCAGATTTTCAGCCGCTTTTGCGCCTTTTCGGAGCACATTTAAGGTGTCTGGCCCTCTTTAAAATCACTGCTGGCACCGGTGGGATTCGGACCCACGCCCCCGAAGAGACTGGAGCCTAAATCCAGCGTCTTAGACCCCTCGGCCACGCTACCCTGACGTGGCTCGATTCGTGGGCCGTTTTCTGGGCATTTTTTTTTTCATAAATAGATTAAACGTTGGGTGCGGACCTTCATCGTCAGGCTCTGAAGCACGCCGAGTTCGGCCAAGGAAAGCAAAAGCGGCAGGGTTTGGAAGAGACCGGGAGCAAGCAGTGTCACTTCTCCAGTGTTTTCGCTTAGGCATAGCAGCCACGAGTGCCTTCTAAAATGCTGTCTTGGCAGCGGTGGGATTCGAACCCACGCCCCCGGAAAGACTGGAGCCTTAATCCAGCGCCTTAGACCGCTCGGCCACGCTACCTTGTGAGGGCACCTTCCGTGGGCCATTTTCGCCAATTTTTTCTTTTAATGTCTCTCTTCTCCACAGTTAAATCCGTCGAAATTCTACGTGCCTTGAAGGAGCACCTAATACAGGAGGGACGCAGTTACACTCCTGGAGGCCCCCTCCCTGCAGATTGCAATTCCATCTCTAATCAAACACACCTGAATTACCTAATCAAAGCCTTTGGGCCATCCTCCAAAATGGCAGCCAGCTGTGTCGCAGTTAAACTCAAAATCATGAGGTAGCTGACAGATCACCAAAAAAATCTCAATGAGTCAAATTGGCTAACTCCATCAGTATAGACTAGACATTTGTTATTATTATGTTTAAATTCATTTTTGAAGTGACATTATTGCTGTCCCTGATTCAAGAGGGTGCAGATTTTCAGCCGCTTTTGCGCCTTAGACCCAGCGCCTTAGACCCAGCGCCTTAGACCGCTCGGCCACGCTACCTTGTGAGGGCACCTTCCGTGGGCCATTTTCGCCAATTTTTTCTTTTAATGTCTCTCTTCTCCACAGTTAAATCCGTCGAAATTCTACGTGCCTTGAAGGAGCACCTCGACAGGTGGAAAGGCCTCCTAAATATAGGGGGGACGCAGTTACACTCCTGGAGGCCCCCCTCCCTGCAGATTGCAATTCCATCTCTAATCAAACACACCTGAATTACCTAATCAAAGCCTTTGGGCCATCCTCCAAAATGGCAGCCAGCTGTGTCGCAGTTAAACTCAAAATCATGAGGTAGCTGTCAGATCACCAAAAAAATCTCAATGAGTCAAATTGGCTAACTCCATCATTATAGACTAGACATTTGTTATTATTATGTTTAAATTCATTTTTGAAGTGACATTATTACCATCCCTGATTCAAGAGGGTGCAGATTTTCAGCCGCTTTTGCGCCTTTTCGGAGCACTCTTAAGGTGTCTGGCCCTCTTTAAAATCACTGCTGGCAGCGGTGGGATTCTAACCCACGCCCCCGAAGAGACTGGAGCCTAAATCCAGCGCCTTAGACCCCTCGGCCACGCTACCCTGACGTGGCTCGATTCGTGGGCCGTTTTCTGGCCATTTTTTTTTCATAAATAGATTAAACGTTGGGTGCGGACCTTCATCGTCAGGCTCTGAAGCACGCCGAGTTCGGCCAAGGAAAGCGGCAGGGTTTGGAAGAGACCGGGAGCAAGCAGTGTCACTTCTCCAGTGTTTTCGCTTAGGAATAGCAGCCACAAGTGCCTTCTAAGATGCTGTCTTGGCAGCGGTGGGATTCGAACCCACGCCCCCGAAGAGACTGGAGCCTTAATCCAGCGCCTTAGACCGCTCGGCCACGCTACCTTGTGAGGGCACCTTCCGTGGGACATTTTCGCCAATTTTTTCTTTTAATGTCTCTCTTCTCCACAGTTAAATCCGTCGAAATTCTACGTGCCTTGAAGGAGCACCTCGACAGGTGGAAAGGCCTCCTAAATACAGGGGGGACGCAGTTACACTCCTGGAGGCCCCCTCCCTGCAGATTGCGATTCCATCTCTAATCAAACACACCTGAATTACCTAATCAAAGCCTTTGGGCCATCCTCCAAAATGGCAGCCAGCTGTGTCGCAGTTAAACTCAAAATCATGAGGTAGCTGTCAGATCACCGAAAAAATCTAAATGAGTCAAATTGGCTAACTCCATCATTATAGACTAGACATTTGTTATTATTATGTTTAAATTCATTTTTGAAGTGACATTATTGCTGTCCCTGATTCAAGAGGGTGCAGATTTCAGCCGCTTTTGCGCCTTAGACCCAGCGCCTTAGACCGCTCGGCCACGCTACCTTGTGAGGGCACCTTCCGTGGGCCATTTTCGCCAATTTTTTCTTTTAATGTCTCTCTTCTCCACAGTTAAATCCGTCGAAATTCTACGTGCCTTGAAGGAGCACCTCGACAGGTGGAAAGGCCTCCTAAATACAGGGGGGACGCAGTTACACTCCTGGAGGCCCCCCTCCCTGCAGATTGCAATTCCATCTCTAATCAAACACACCTGAATTACCTAATCAAAGCCTTTGGGCCATCCTCCAAAATGGCAGCCAGCTGTGTCGCAGTTAAACTCAAAATCATGAGGTAGCTGTCAGATCACCAAAAAAATCTCAATGAGTCAAATTGGCTAACTCCATCAGTATAGACTAGACATTTGTTATTATTATGTTTAAATTCATTTTTGAAGTGACATTATTGCTGTCCCTGATTCAAGAGGGTGCAGATTTTCAGCCGCTTTTGCGCCTTTTCGGAGCACACTTAAGGTGTCTGGCCCTCTTTAAAATCACTGCTGGCACCGGTGGGATTCGGACCCACGCCCCCGAAGAGACTGGAGCCTAAATCCAGCGTCTTAGACCCCTCGGCCACGCTACCCTGACGTGGCTCGATTCGTGGGCCGTTTTCTGGGCATTTTTTTTTTCATAAATAGATTAAACGTTGGGTGCGGACCTTCATCGTCAGGCTCTGAAGCACGCCGAGTTCGGCCAAGGAAAGCAAAAGCGGCAGGGTTTGGAAGAGACCGGGAGCAAGCAGTGTCACTTCTCCAGTGTTTTCGCTTAGGAATAGCAGCCACGAGTGCCTTCTAAGATGCTGTCTTGGCAGCGGTGGGATTCGAACCCACGCCCCCGAAGAGACTGGAGCCTTAATCCAGCGCCTTAGACCGCTCGGCCACGCTACCTTGTGAGGTCACCTTCCGTGGGCCATTTTCGCCAATTTTTTCTTTTAACCCTTTCACGCGTACGATCACACCGGTGTGATCAGTCTTGGCTGGTCCCTGGAGCGTACGATCACACCGGTGTGATTAGAACGGTCAGTGCATCACGTGATCAACTGCTAAATTCAAACGTGCTTTCGCGCGTTGGCTGGCGCTGAGCCAGAGACGGACGCACTCAGTGCTGTCATATATCACAACTATTGAGTATTTTAAACCACATAATGTTTATTTTAGGTTTCAGACATTTAAATACACATAAGTACTAGCAAAACAGTGATTTTGAATTGGTAAAATAGACACTGATGTCTATGGAAACGGCTACAATAATCATTTCCATTATAATAACACAAAACGTTTTATTCATATCAGATACCCATTGTGTAAGTAGCTTTACATTTTACCCTATTCTTCTCCTAGTTCACCGGCCACTTACTTTCATGTATTTCGTGAGAAACAACAGATCCGATTCTCTGAACTGTGAAACAAACTAACATGGCGCCGCCCATCGCACATCCAGCTCAACTAACGCGATCGTTATAAAGACGTTTAAACAACAAAACACATCCACTTGCACATATTTGACAATCGGAATATCAGTGTTTCATGCTATAGCTAATACATGTGTGAATATTTTGAATAGAGAAGGAAAAAAGACATAAAAGCAGATCATCACTCATTCAGCTCTGTGTTGTGATTGCGCTGTGTCACGTGACAAGAAATGACGCGTCACCATGGAAACATTAAAGTGGCAGGTTCTAAATAACGGTCGCCTTGAAAAACTCACGCTGGGGGGTCAGTTAGAATATTTTAAACGTACGTGCGAAAGGGTTAAAGGGTTAATGTCTCTCTTCTCCACAGTTAAATCCGTCGAAATTCTACGTGCCTTGAAGGAGCACCTCGACAGGTGGAAAGGCCTCCTAAATACAGGGGGGACGCAGTTACACTCCTGGAGGCCCCCCTCCCTGCAGATTGCAATTCCATCTCTAATCAAACACACCTGAATTACCTAATCAAAGCCTTTGGGCCATCCTCCAAAATGGCAGCCAGCTGTGTCGCAGTTAAACTCAAAATCATGAGGTAGCTGTCAGATCACCAAAAAAATCTCAATGAGTCAAATTGGCTAACTCCATCAGTATAGACTAGACATTTGTTATTATTATGTTTAAATTCATTTTTGAAGTGACATTATTGCTGTCCCTGATTCAAGAGGGTGCAGATTTTCAGCCGCTTTTGCGCCTTTTCGGAGCACACTTAAGGTGTCTGGCCCTCTTTAAAATCACTGCTGGCACCGGTGGGATTCGGACCCACGCCCCCGAAGAGACTGGAGCCTAAATCCAGCGTCTTAGACCCCTCGGCCACGCTACCCTGACGTGGCTCGATTCGTGGGCTGTTTTCTGGGCATTTTTTTTTTCATAAATAGATTAAACGTTGGGTGCGGACCTTCATCGTCAGGCTCTGAAGCACGCCGAGTTCGGCCAAGGAAAGCAAAAGCGGCAGGGTTTGGAAGAGACCGGGAGCAAGCAGTGTCACTTTTCCAGTGTTTTCGCTTAGGCATAGCAGCCACGAGTGCCTTCTAAAATGCTGTCTTGGCAGCGTCGAGATTCGAACCCACGCCCCTGAAGAGACTGGAGCCTTAATCCAGCGCCTTAGACCGCTCGGCCACGCTACCTTGTGAGGGCACCTTCCGTGGTCCATTTTCGCCAATTTTTTCTTTTGATGTCTCTCTTCTCCACAGTTAAATCCGTCGAAATTCTACGTGCCTTGAAGGAGCACCTCGACAGGTGGAAAGGCCTCCTAAATACAGGGGGGACACAGTTACACTCCTGGAGGCCCCCCTCCCTGCAGATTGCAATTCCATCTCTAATCAAACACACCTGAATTACCTAATCAAAGCCTTTGGGCCATCCTCCAAAATGGCAGCCAGCTGTGTCGCAGTTAATCTCAAAATCATGAGGTAGCTGTCAGATCACCAAAAAAATCTAAATGAGTCAAATTGGCTAACTCCATCATTATAGACTAGACATTTGTTATTATTATGTTTAAATACATTTTTGAAGTGACATTATTACTGTCCCTGATTCAAGAGGGTTCAGATTTTCAGCCGCTTTTGCGCCTTTTCGGAGCACTCTTAAGGTGTCTGGCCCTCTTTAAAATCACTGCTGGCAGCGGTGGGATTCGAACCCACGCCCCCGAAGAGACTGGAGCCTAAATCCAGCGCCTTAGACCCCTCGGCCACGCTACCCTGACGTGGCTCGATACGTGGGCCGTTTTCTGGAGCCTAAATCCAGCGCCTTAGACCCCTCGGCCACGCTACCCTGACGTGGCTCGATTCGTGGGCCGTTTTCTGGGCATTTTTTTTCCATAAATAGATTAAACGTTTGGTGCGGACCTTCATCGTCAGGCTCTGAAGCACGCCGAGTTCGGCCAAGGAAAGCAAAAGCGGCAGGGTTTGGAAGAGACCGGGAGCAAGCAGTGTCACTTCTCCAGTGTTTTCGCTTAGGCATAGCAGCCACGAGTGCCTTCTAAGATGCTGTCTTGGCAGCGGTGGGATTCGAACCCACACCCCCGAAGAGACTGGAGCCTTAATCCAGCGCCTTAGACCGCTCGGCCACGCTACCTTGGGAGGGCACCTTCCGTGGGCCATTTTCGCCAATTTTTTCTTTTAATGTCTCTCTTCTCCACAGTTAAATCCGTCGAAATTCTACGTGCCTTGAAGGAGCACCTCGACAGGTGGAAAGGCCTCCTAAATACAGGGGGGACGTAGTTACACTCCTGGAGGCCCCCCTCCCTGCAGATTGCAATTCCGTCTCTAATCAAACACACCTGAATTACCTAATCAAAGCCTTTGGGCCATCCTCCAAAATGGCAGCCAGCTGTGTCGCAGTTAAACTCAAAATCATGAGGTAGCTGTCAGATCACCAAAAAATTCTAAATGAGTCAAATTGGCTAACTCCATCATTATAGACTAGACATTTGTTATTATTATGTTTAAATACATTTTTGAAGTGACATTATTACTGTCCCTGATTCAAGAGGGTTCAGATTTTCAGCCGCTTTTGCGCCTTTTCGGAGCACTCTTAAGGTGTCTGGCCCTCTTTAAAATCACTGCTGGCAGCGGTGCGATTCGAACCCACGCCCCCGAAGAGACTGGATTCTAAATCCAGCGCCTTAGACCCCTCGGCCACGCTACCCTGACGTGGCTTGATACGTGGGCCGTTTTCTGGCCATTTTTTTTCCATAAATAGATTAAAGGTTGGGTGCGGACCTTCATCGCCAGGCTCTGAAGCACGCCGAGTTTGGCCAAGGAAAGCAAAAGCGGCAGGGTTTGGAAGAGTCCGGGAGCAAGCAGTGTCACTTCTCCAGTGTTTTCGCTTAGGCATAGCAGCCACGAGTGCCTTCTAAAATGCTGTCTTTGCAGCGGTGGGATTCGAACCCACGCCCCCGAAGAGACTGGAGCCTTAATCCAGCGCCTTAGACCGCTCGGCCACACTACCTTGTGAGGGCACCTTCCGTGGTCCATTTTCGCCAATTTTTTCTTTTAATGTCTCTCTTCTCCACAGTTAAATCCGTCGAAATTCTACGTGCCTTGAAGGAGCACCTCGACAGGTGGAAAGGCCTCCTAAATACAGGGGGGACGCAGTTACACTCCTGGAGGCCCCCCTCCCTGCAGATTGCAATTCCATCTCTAATCAAACACACCTGAATTACCTAATCAAAGCCTTTGGGCCATCCTCCAAAATGGCAGCCAGCTGTGTTAAACTCAAAATCATGAGGTAGCTGTCAGATCACCCAAAAAATCTCAATGAGTCAAATTGGCTAACTCCATCATTATAGACTAGACATTTGTTATTATTATGTTTAAATTCATTTTTGAAGTGACATTATTACCGTCCCTGATTCAAGAGGGTGCAGATTTTCAGCCGCTTTTGCGCCTTTTCGGAGCACTCTTAAGGTGTCTGGCCCTCTTTAAAATCACTGCTGGCAGCGGTGGGATTCGGACCCACGCCCCCGAAGAGACTGGAGCCTAAATCCAGCGCCTTGACCCCTCGGCCACGCTACCCTGACGTGGCTCGATACGTGGGCCGTTTTCTGGCCATTTTTTTTCCATAAATAGATTAAAGGTTGGGTGCGGACCTTCATCGCCAGGCTCTGAAGCACGCCGAGTTTGGCCAAGGAAAGCAAAAGCGGCAGGGTTTGGAAGAGTCCGGGAGCAAGCAGTGTCACTTCTCCAGTGTTTTCGCTTAGGCATAGCAGCCACGAGTGCCTTCTAAAATGCTGTCTTGGCAGCGGTGGGATTCGAACCCACGCCCCCGGAGAGACTGGAGCCTTAATCCAGCGCCTTAGACCGCTCGGCCACGCTACCTTGTGAGGGCACCTTCCGTGGGCCATTTTCGCCAATTTTTTCTTTTAATGTCTCTCTTCTCCACAGTTAAATCCGTCGAAATTCTACGTGCCTTGAAGGATCACCTCGACAGGTGGAAAGGCCTCCTAAATACAGGGGGGACGCAGTTACACTCCTGGAGGCCCCGCTCCCTGCAGATTGCAATTCCATCTCTAATCAAACACACCTGAATTACCTAATCAAAGCCTTTGGGCCATCCTCCAAAATGGCAGCCAGCTGTGTTAAACTCAAAATTATGAGGTAGCTGTCAGATCACCAAAAAAATCTAAATGAGTCAAATTGGCTAACTCCATCATTATAGACTAGACATTTGTTATTATTATGTTTAAATTCATTTTTGAAGTGACATTATTGCTGTCCCTGATTCAAGAGGGTGCAGATTTTCAGCCGCTTTTGCGCCTTTTCGGAGCACACTTAAGGTGTCTGGCCCTCTTTAAAATCACTGCTGGCACCGGTGGGATTCGGACCCACGCCCCCGAAGAGACTGGAGCCTAAATCCAGCGTCTTAGACCCCTCGCCCACGCTACCCTGACGTGGCTCGATTCGTGGGCCGTTTTCTGGGCATTTTTTTTTTCATACATAGATTAAACGTTGGGTGCGGACCTTCATCGTCAGGCTCTGAAGCACGCCGAGTTCGGCCAAGGAAAGCAAAAGCGGCAGGGTTTGGAAGAGACCGGGAGCAAGCAGTGTCACTTCTCCAGTGTTTTCGCTTAGGCATAGCAGCCACGAGTGCCTTCTAAAATGCTGTCTTGGCAGCGGTGGGATTCGAACCCACGCCCCCGAAGAGACTGGAGCCTTAATCCAGCGCCTTAGACCGCTCGGCCACGCTACCTTGTGAGGGCACTTTCCGTGGGCCATTTTCGCCAATTTTTTCTTTTAATGTCTCTCTTCTCCACAGTTAAATCCGTCGAAATTCTACGTGCCTTGAAGGAGCACCTCGACAGGTGGAAAGGCCTCCTAAATACAGGGGGGACGCAGTTACACTCCTGGAGGCCCCCTCCCTGCAGATTGCAATTCCATCTCTAATCAAACACACCTGAATTACCTAATCAAAGCCTTTGGGCCATCCTCCAAAATGGCAGCCAGCTGTGTCGCAGTTAAACTCAAAATCATGAGGTAGCTGACAGATCACCAAAAAAATCTCAATGAGTCAAATTGGCTAACTCCATCAGTATAGACTAGACATTTGTTATTATTATGTTTAAATTCATTTTTGAAGTGACATTATTGCTGTCCCTGATTCAAGAGGGTGCAGATTTTCAGCCGCTTTTGCGCCTTAGACCCAGCGCCTTAGACCCAGCGCCTTAGACCGCTCGGCCACGCTACCTTGTGAGGGCACCTTCCGTGGGCCATTTTCGCCAATTTTTTCTTTTAATGTCTCTCTTCTCCACAGTTAAATCCGTCGAAATTCTACGTGCCTTGAAGGAGCACCTCGACAGGTGGAAAGGCCTCCTAAATATAGGGGGGACGCAGTTACACTCCTGGAGGCCCCCCTCCCTGCTGATTGCAATTCCATCTCTAATCAAACACACCTGAATTACCTAATCAAAGCCTTTGGGCCATCCTCCAAAATGGCAGCCAGCTGTGTCGCAGTTAAACTCAAAATCATGAGGTAGCTGTCAGATCACCAAAAAAATCTCAATGAGTCAAATTGGCTAACTCCATCAGTATAGACTAGACATTTGTTATTATTATGTTTAAATTCATTTTTGAAGTGACATTATTGCTGTCCCTGATTCAAGAGGGTGCAGATTTTCAGCCGCTTTTGCGCCTTAGACCCAGCGCCTTAGACCCAGCGCCTTAGACCGCTCGGCCACGCTACCTTATGAGGGCACCTTCCGTGGGCCATTTTCGCCAATTTTTTCTTTTAATGTCTCTCTTCTCCACAGTTAAATCCGTCGAAATTCTACGTGCCTTGAAGGAGCACCTCGACAGGTGGAAAGGCCTCCTAAATATAGGGGGGACGCAGTTACACTCCTGGAGGCCCCCCTCCCTGCAGATTGCAATTCCATCTCTAATCAAACACATCTGAATTACCTAATAAAAGCCTTTGGGCCATCCTCCAAAATGGCAGCCAGCTGTGTCGCAGTTAAACTCAAAATCATGAGGTAGCTGTCAGATCACCAAAAAAATCTCAATGAGTCAAATTGGCTAACTCCATCATTATAGACTAGACATTTGTTATTATTATGTTTAAATTCATTTTTGAAGTGACATTATTACCGTCCCTGATTCAAGAGGGTGCAGATTTTCAGCCGCTTTTGCGCCTTTTCGGAGCACTCTTAAGGTGTCTGGCCCTCTTTAAAATCACTGCTGGCAGCGGTGGGATTCAAACCCACACCCCCGAAGAGACTGGAGCCTAAATCCAGCGCCTTAGACCCCTCGGCCACGCTACCCTGACGTGTCTTGATTCGTGGGCCGTTTTCTGGCCATTTTTTTTTCATAAATAGATTAAACGTTGGGTGCGGACCTTCATCGTCAGGCTCTGAAGCACGCCGAGTTCGGCCAAGGAAAGCGGCAGGGTTTGGAAGAGACCGGGAGCAAGCAGTGTCACTTCTCCAGTGTTTTCGCTTAGGAATAGCAGCCACGAGTGCCTTCTAAGATGCTGTCTTGGCAGCGGTGGGATTCGAACCCACGCCCCCGAAGAGACTGGAGCCTTAATCCAGCGCCTTAGACCGCTCGGCCACGCTACCTTGTGAGGGCACCTTCCGTGGGACATTTTCGCCAATTTTTTCTTTTAATGTCTCTCTTCTCCACAGTTAAATCCGTCGAAATTCTACGTGCCTTGAAGGAGCACCTCGACAGGTGGAAAGGCCTCCTAAATACAGGGGGGACGCAGTTACACTCCTGGAGGCCCCCTCCCTGCAGATTGCAATTCCATCTCTAATCAAACACACCTGAATTACCTAATCAAAGCCTTTGGGCCATCCTCCAAAATGGCAGCCAGCTGTGTCGCAGTTAAACTCAAAATCATGAGGTAGCTGTCAGATCACCGAAAAAATCTAAATGAGTCAAATTGGCTAACTCCATCATTATAGACTAGACATTTGTTATTATTATGTTTAAATTCATTTTTGAAGTGACATTATTGCTGTCCCTGATTCAAGAGGGTGCAGATTTCAGCCGCTTTTGCGCCTTAGACCCAGCGCCTTAGACCGCTCGGCCACGCTACCTTGTGAGGGCACCTTCCGTGGGCCATTTTCGCCAATTTTTTCTTTTAATGTCTCTCTTCTCCACAGTTAAATCCGTCGAAATTCTACGTGCCTTGAAGGAGCACCTCGACAGGTGGAAAGGCCTCCTAAATACAGGGGGGACGCAGTTACACTCCTGGAGGCCCCCCTCCCTGCAGATTGCAATTCCATCTCTAATCAAACACACCTGAATTACCTAATCAAAGCCTTTGGGCCATCCTCCAAAATGGCAGCCAGCTGTGTCGCAGTTAAACTCAAAATCATGAGGTAGCTGTCAGATCACCAAAAAAATCTCAATGAGTCAAATTGGCTAACTCCATCAGTATAGACTAGACATTTGTTATTATTATGTTTAAATTCATTTTTGAAGTGACATTATTGCTGTCCCTGATTCAAGAGGGTGCAGATTTTCAGCCGCTTTTGCGCCTTTTCGGAGCACACTTAAGGTGTCTTGCCCTCTTTAAAATCACTGCTGGCACCGGTGGGATTCGGACCCACGCCCCCGAAGAGACTGGAGCCTAAATCCAGCGTCTTAGACCCCTCGGCCACGCTACCCTGACGTGGCTCGATTCGTGGGCCGTTTTCTGGGCATTTTTTTTTTCATAAATAGATTAAACGTTGGGTGCGGACCTTCATCGTCAGGCTCTGAAGCACGCCGAGTTCGGCCAAGGAAAGCAAAAGCGGCAAGGTTTGGAAGAGACCGGGAGCAAGCAGTGTCACTTCTCCAGTGTTTTCGCTTAGGAATAGCAGCCACGAGTGCCTTCTAAGATGCTGTCTTGGCAGCGGTGGGATTCGAACCCACGCCCCCGAAGAGACTGGAGCCTTAATCCAGCGCCTTAGACCGCTCGGCCACGCTACCTTGTGAGGGCACCTTCCGTGGGACATTTTCGCCAATTTTTTCTTTTAATGTCTCTCTTCTCCACAGTTAAATCCGTCGAAATTCTACGTGCCTTGAAGGAGCACCTCGACAGGTGGAAAGGCCTCCTAAATACAGGGGGGACGCAGTTACACTCCTGGAGGCCCCCTCCCTGCAGATTGCAATTCCATCTCTAATCAAACACACCTGAATTACCTAATCAAAGCCTTTGGGCCATCCTCCAAAATGGCAGCCAGCTGTGTCGCAGTTAAACTCAAAATCATGAGGTAGCTGTCAGATCACCGAAAAAATCTAAATGAGTCAAATTGGCTAACTCCATCATTATAGACTAGACATTTGTTATTATTATGTTTAAATTCATTTTTGAAGTGACATTATTGCTGTCCCTGATTCAAGAGGGTGCAGATTTCAGCCGCTTTTGCGCCTTAGACCGCTCGGCCACGCTACCTTGTGAGGGCACCTTCCGTGGGCCATTTTCGCCAATTTTTTTCTTTTAATGTCTCTCTTCTCCACAGTTAAATCCGTCGAAATTCTACGTGCCTTGAAGGAGCACCTCGACAGGTGGAAAGGCCTCCTAAATACAGGGGGGACGCAGTTACACTCCTGGAGGCCCCCCTCCCTGCAGATTGCAATTCCATCTCTAATCAAACACACCTGAATTACCTAATCAAAGCCTTTGGGCCATCCTCCAAAATGGCAGCCAGCTGTGTCGCAGTTAAACTCAAAATCATGAGGTAGCTGTCAGATCACCAAAAAAATCTCAATGAGTCAAATTGGCTAACTCCATCAGTATAGACTAGACATTTGTTATTATTATGTTTAAATTCATTTTTGAAGTGACATTATTGCTGTCCCTGATTCAAGAGGGTGCAGATTTTCAGCCGCTTTTGCGCCTTTTCGGAGCACACTTAAGGTGTCTTGCCCTCTTTAAAATCACTGCTGGCACCGGTGGGATTCGGACCCAAGCCCCCGAAGAGACTGGAGCCTAAATCCAGCGTCTTAGACCCCTCGGCCACGCTACCCTGACGTGGCTCGATTCGTGGGCCGTTTTCTGGGCATTTTTTTTTTCATAAATAGATTAAACGTTGGGTGCGGACCTTCATCGTCAGGCTCTGAAGCACGCCGAGTTCGGCCAAGGAAAGCAAAAGCGGCAAGGTTTGGAAGAGACCGGGAGCAAGCAGTGTCACTTCTCCAGTGTTTTCGCTTAGGAATAGCAGCCACAAGTGCCTTCTAAGATGCTGTCTTGGCAGCGGTGGGATTCGAACCCACGCCCCCGAAGAGACTGGAGCCTTAATCCAGCGCCTTAGACCGCTCGGCCACGCTACCTTGTGAGGGCACCTTCCGTGGGACATTTTCGCCAATTTTTTCTTTTAATGTCTCTCTTCTCCACAGTTAAATCCGTCGAAATTCTACGTGCCTTGAAGGAGCACCTCGACAGGTGGAAAGGCCTCCTAAATACAGGGGGGACGCAGTTACACTCCTGGAGGCCCCCTCCCTGCAGATTGCAATTCCATCTCTAATCAAACACACCTGAATTACCTAATCAAAGCCTTTGGGCCATCCTCCAAAATGGCAGCCAGCTGTGTCGCAGTTAAACTCAAAATCATGAGGTAGCTGTCAGATCACCGAAAAAATCTAAATGAGTCAAATTGGCTAACTCCATCATTATAGACTAGACATTTGTTATTATTATGTTTAAATTCATTTTTGAAGTGACATTATTGCTGTCCCTGATTCAAGAGGGTGCAGATTTCAGCCGCTTTTGCGCCTTAGACCGCTCGGCCACGCTACCTTGTGAGGGCACCTTCCGTGGGCCATTTTCGCCAATTTTTTCTTTTAATGTCTCTCTTCTCCACAGTTAAATCCGTCGAAATTCTACGTGCCTTGAAGGAGCACCTCGACAGGTGGAAAGGCCTCCTAAATACAGGGGGGACGCAGTTACACTCCTGGAGGCCCCCCTCCCTGCAGATTGCAATTCCATCTCTAATCAAACACACCTGAATTACCTAATCAAAGCCTTTGGGCCATCCTCCAAAATGGCAGCCAGCTGTGTCGCAGTTAAACTCAAAATCATGAGGTAGCTGTCAGATCACCAAAAAAATCTCAATGAGTCAAATTGGCTAACTCCATCAGTATAGACTAGACATTTGTTATTATTATGTTTAAATTCATTTTTGAAGTGACATTATTGCTGTCCCTGATTCAAGAGGGTGCAGATTTTCAGCCGCTTTTGCGCCTTAGACCCAGCGCCTTAGACCGCTCGGCCACGCTACCTTGTGAGGGCACCTTCCGTGGGACATTTTCGCCAATTTTTTCTTTTAATGTCTCTCTTCTCCACAGTTAAATCCGTCGAAATTCTACGTGCCTTGAAGGAGCACCTCGACAGGTGGAAAGGCCTCCTAAATACAGGGGGGACGCAGTTACACTCCTGGAGGCCCCCCTCCCTGCAGATTGCAATTCCATCTCTAATCAAACACACCTGAATTACCTAATCAAAGCCTTTGGGCCATCCTCCAAAATGGCAGCCAGCTGTGTCGCAGTTAAACTCAAAATCATGAGGTAGCTGTCAGATCACCAAAAAAATCTCAATGAGTCAAATTGGCTAACTCCATCAGTATAGACTAGACATTTGTTATTATTATGTTTAAATTCATTTTTGAAGTGACATTATTGCTGTCCCTGATTCAAGAGGGTGCAGATTTTCAGCCGCTTTTGCGCCTTAGACCCAGCGCCTTAGACCGCTCGGCCACGCTACCTTGTGAAGGCACCTTCCGTGGGCCATTTTCGCCAATTTTTTCTTTTAATGTCTCTCTTCTTCACAGTTAAATCCGTCGAAATTCTACGTGCCTTGAAGGAGCACCTCGACAGGTGGAAAGGCCTCCTAAATACAGGGGGGACGCAGTTACACTCCTGGAGGCCCCCCTCCCTGCATATTGCAATTCCATCTCTAATCAAACACACCTGAATTCCCTAATCAAAGCCTTTGGGCCATCCTCCAAAATGGCAGCCAGCTGTGTCGCAGTTAAACTCAAAATCATGAGGTAGCTGTCAGATCACCAAAAAAATCTCAATGAGTCAAATTGGCTAACTCCATCATTATAGACTAGACATTTGTTATTATTATGTTTAAATTCATTTTTGAAGTGACATTATTACCGTCCCTGATTCAAGAGGGTGCAGATTTTCAGCCGCTTTTGCGCCTTTTCGGAGCACTCTTAAGGTGTCTGGCCCTCTTTAAAATCACTGCTGGCAGCGGTGGGATTCGAACCCACGCCCATGAAGAGACTGGAGCCTAAATCCAGCGCCTTAGACCCCTCGGCCACGCTACCCTGATGTGGCTTGATTCGTGGGCCGTTTTCTGGCCATTTTTTTTTTCATAAATAGATTAAACGTTGGGTGCGGACCTTCATCGTCAGGCTCTGAAGCACGCCGAGTTCGGCCAAGGAAAGCAAAAGCGGCAGGGTTTGGAAGAGACCGGGAGCAAGCAGTGTCACTTCTCCAGTGTTTTCGCTTAGGCATAGCAGCCACGAGTGCCTTCTAAAATGCTGTCTTGGCAGCGGTGGGATTCGAACCCACGCCCGAAAAGACTGGAGCCTTAATCCAGCGCCTTAGACCGCTCGGCCACGCTACCTTGTGAGGGCACCTTCCGTGGGCCATTTTCGCCAATTTTTTCTTTTAATGTCTCTCTTCTCCACAGTTAAATCCGTCGAAATTCTACGTGCCTTGAAGGAGCACCTCGACAGGTGGAAAGGCCTCCTAAATACAGGAGGGACGCAGTTACACTCCTGGAGGCCCCCTCCCTGCAGATTGCAATTCCATCTCTAATCAAACACACCTGAATTACCTAATCAAAGCCTTTGGGCCATCCTCCAAAATGGCAGCCAGCTGTGTCGCAGTTAAACTCAAAATCATGAGGTAGCTGACAGATCACCAAAAAAATCTCAATGAGTCAAATTGGCTAACTCCATCAGTATAGACTAGACATTTGTTATTATTATGTTTAAATTCATTTTTGAAGTGACATTATTGCTGTCCCTGATTCAAGAGGGTGCAGATTTTCAGCCGCTTTTGCGCCTTAGACCCAGCGCCTTAGACCCAGCGCCTTAGACCCAGCGCCTTAGACCGCTCGGCCACGCTACCTTGTGAGGGCACCTTCCGTGGGCCATTTTCGCCAATTTTTTCTTTTAATGTCTCTCTTCTCCACAGTTAAATCCGTCGAAATTCTACGTGCCTTGAAGGAGCACCTCGACAGGTGGAAAGGCCTCCTAAATATAGGGGGGACGCAGTTACACTCCTGGAGGCCCCCCTCCCTGCAGATTGCAATTCCATCTCTAATCAAACACACCTGAATTACCTAATCAAAGCCTTTGGGCCATCCTCCAAAATGGCAGCCAGCTGTGTCGCAGTTAAACTCAAAATCATGAGGTAGCTGTCAGATCACCAAAAAAATCTCAATGAGTCAAATTGGCTAACTCCATCATTATAGACTAGACATTTGTTATTATTATGTTTAAATTCATTTTTGAAGTGACATTATTACCATCCCTGATTCAAGAGGGTGCAGATTTTCAGCCGCTTTTGCGCCTTTTCGGAGCACACTTAAGGTGTCTTGCCCTCTTTAAAATCACTGCTGGCACCGGTGGGATTCGGACCCACGCCCCCGAAGAGACTGGAGCCTAAATCCAGCGTCTTAGACCCCTCGGCCACGCTACCCTGACGTGGCTCGATTCGTGGGCCGTTTTCTGGGCATTTTTTTTTTCATAAATAGATTAAACGTTGGGTGCGGACCTTCATCGTCAGGCTCTGAAGCACGCCGAGTTCGGCCAAGGAAAGCAAAAGCGGCAAGGTTTGGAAGAGACCGGGAGCAAGCAGTGTCACTTCTCCAGTGTTTTCGCTTAGGAATAGCAGCCACGAGTGCCTTCTAAGATGCTGTCTTGGCAGCGGTGGGATTCGAACCCACGCCCCCGAAGAGACTGGAGCCTTAATCCAGCGCCTTAGACCGCTCGGCCACGCTACCTTGTGAGGGCACCTTCCGTGGGACATTTTCGCCAATTTTTTCTTTTAATGTCTCTCTTCTCCACAGTTAAATCCGTCGAAATTCTACGTGCCTTGAAGGAGCACCTCGACAGGTGGAAAGGCCTCCTAAATACAGGGGGGACGCAGTTACACTCCTGGAGGCCCCCTCCCTGCAGATTGCAATTCCATCTCTAATCAAACACACCTGAATTACCTAATCAAAGCCTTTGGGCCATCCTCCAAAATGGCAGCCAGCTGTGTCGCAGTTAAACTCAAAATCATGAGGTAGCTGTCAGATCACCGAAAAAATCTAAATGAGTCAAATTGGCTAACTCCATCATTATAGACTAGACATTTGTTATTATTATGTTTAAATTCATTTTTGAAGTGACATTATTGCTGTCCCTGATTCAAGAGGGTGCAGATTTCAGCCGCTTTTGCGCCTTAGACCGCTCGGCCACGCTACCTTGTGAGGGCACCTTCCGTGGGCCATTTTCGCCAATTTTTTTCTTTTAATGTCTCTCTTCTCCACAGTTAAATCCGTCGAAATTCTACGTGCCTTGAAGGAGCACCTCGACAGGTGGAAAGGCCTCCTAAATACAGGGGGGACGCAGTTACACTCCTGGAGGCCCCCCTCCCTGCAGATTGCAATTCCATCTCTAATCAAACACACCTGAATTACCTAATCAAAGCCTTTGGGCCATCCTCCAAAATGGCAGCCAGCTGTGTCGCAGTTAAACTCAAAATCATGAGGTAGCTGTCAGATCACCAAAAAAATCTCAATGAGTCAAATTGGCTAACTCCATCAGTATAGACTAGACATTTGTTATTATTATGTTTAAATTCATTTTTGAAGTGACATTATTGCTGTCCCTGATTCAAGAGGGTGCAGATTTTCAGCCGCTTTTGCGCCTTTTCGGAGCACACTTAAGGTGTCTTGCCCTCTTTAAAATCACTGCTGGCACCGGTGGGATTCGGACCCAAGCCCCCGAAGAGACTGGAGCCTAAATCCAGCGTCTTAGACCCCTCGGCCACGCTACCCTGACGTGGCTCGATTCGTGGGCCGTTTTCTGGGCATTTTTTTTTTCATAAATAGATTAAACGTTGGGTGCGGACCTTCATCGTCAGGCTCTGAAGCACGCCGAGTTCGGCCAAGGAAAGCAAAAGCGGCAAGGTTTGGAAGAGACCGGGAGCAAGCAGTGTCACTTCTCCAGTGTTTTCGCTTAGGAATAGCAGCCACAAGTGCCTTCTAAGATGCTGTCTTGGCAGCGGTGGGATTCGAACCCACGCCCCCGAAGAGACTGGAGCCTTAATCCAGCGCCTTAGACCGCTCGGCCACGCTACCTTGTGAGGGCACCTTCCGTGGGACATTTTCGCCAATTTTTTCTTTTAATGTCTCTCTTCTCCACAGTTAAATCCGTCGAAATTCTACGTGCCTTGAAGGAGCACCTCGACAGGTGGAAAGGCCTCCTAAATACAGGGGGGACGCAGTTACACTCCTGGAGGCCCCCTCCCTGCAGATTGCAATTCCATCTCTAATCAAACACACCTGAATTACCTAATCAAAGCCTTTGGGCCATCCTCCAAAATGGCAGCCAGCTGTGTCGCAGTTAAACTCAAAATCATGAGGTAGCTGTCAGATCACCGAAAAAATCTAAATGAGTCAAATTGGCTAACTCCATCATTATAGACTAGACATTTGTTATTATTATGTTTAAATTCATTTTTGAAGTGACATTATTGCTGTCCCTGATTCAAGAGGGTGCAGATTTCAGCCGCTTTTGCGCCTTAGACCGCTCGGCCACGCTACCTTGTGAGGGCACCTTCCGTGGGCCATTTTCGCCAATTTTTTCTTTTAATGTCTCTCTTCTCCACAGTTAAATCCGTCGAAATTCTACGTGCCTTGAAGGAGCACCTCGACAGGTGGAAAGGCCTCCTAAATACAGGGGGGACGCAGTTACACTCCTGGAGGCCCCCCTCCCTGCAGATTGCAATTCCATCTCTAATCAAACACACCTGAATTACCTAATCAAAGCCTTTGGGCCATCCTCCAAAATGGCAGCCAGCTGTGTCGCAGTTAAACTCAAAATCATGAGGTAGCTGTCAGATCACCAAAAAAATCTCAATGAGTCAAATTGGCTAACTCCATCAGTATAGACTAGACATTTGTTATTATTATGTTTAAATTCATTTTTGAAGTGACATTATTGCTGTCCCTGATTCAAGAGGGTGCAGATTTTCAGCCGCTTTTGCGCCTTAGACCCAGCGCCTTAGACCGCTCGGCCACGCTACCTTGTGAGGGCACCTTCCGTGGGACATTTTCGCCAATTTTTTCTTTTAATGTCTCTCTTCTCCACAGTTAAATCCGTCGAAATTCTACGTGCCTTGAAGGAGCACCTCGACAGGTGGAAAGGCCTCCTAAATACAGGGGGGACGCAGTTACACTCCTGGAGGCCCCCCTCCCTGCAGATTGCAATTCCATCTCTAATCAAACACACCTGAATTACCTAATCAAAGCCTTTGGGCCATCCTCCAAAATGGCAGCCAGCTGTGTCGCAGTTAAACTCAAAATCATGAGGTAGCTGTCAGATCACCAAAAAAATCTCAATGAGTCAAATTGGCTAACTCCATCAGTATAGACTAGACATTTGTTATTATTATGTTTAAATTCATTTTTGAAGTGACATTATTGCTGTCCCTGATTCAAGAGGGTGCAGATTTTCAGCCGCTTTTGCGCCTTAGACCCAGCGCCTTAGACCGCTCGGCCACGCTACCTTGTGAAGGCACCTTCCGTGGGCCATTTTCGCCAATTTTTTCTTTTAATGTCTCTCTTCTTCACAGTTAAATCCGTCGAAATTCTACGTGCCTTGAAGGAGCACCTCGACAGGTGGAAAGGCCTCCTAAATACAGGGGGGACGCAGTTACACTCCTGGAGGCCCCCCTCCCTGCATATTGCAATTCCATCTCTAATCAAACACACCTGAATTCCCTAATCAAAGCCTTTGGGCCATCCTCCAAAATGGCAGCCAGCTGTGTCGCAGTTAAACTCAAAATCATGAGGTAGCTGTCAGATCACCAAAAAAATCTCAATGAGTCAAATTGGCTAACTCCATCATTATAGACTAGACATTTGTTATTATTATGTTTAAATTCATTTTTGAAGTGACATTATTACCGTCCCTGATTCAAGAGGGTGCAGATTTTCAGCCGCTTTTGCGCCTTTTCGGAGCACTCTTAAGGTGTCTGGCCCTCTTTAAAATCACTGCTGGCAGCGGTGGGATTCGAACCCACGCCCATGAAGAGACTGGAGCCTAAATCCAGCGCCTTAGACCCCTCGGCCACGCTACCCTGATGTGGCTTGATTCGTGGGCCGTTTTCTGGCCATTTTTTTTTTCATAAATAGATTAAACGTTGGGTGCGGACCTTCATCGTCAGGCTCTGAAGCACGCCGAGTTCGGCCAAGGAAAGCAAAAGCGGCAGGGTTTGGAAGAGACCGGGAGCAAGCAGTGTCACTTCTCCAGTGTTTTCGCTTAGGCATAGCAGCCACGAGTGCCTTCTAAAATGCGTCTTGGCAGCGGTGGGATTCGAACCCACGCCCGAAAAGACTGGAGCCTTAATCCAGCGCCTTAGACCGCTCGGCCACGCTACCTTGTGAGGGCACCTTCCGTGGGCCATTTTCGCCAATTTTTTCTTTTAATGTCTCTCTTCTCCACAGTTAAATCCGTCGAAATTCTACGTGCCTTGAAGGAGCACCTCGACAGGTGGAAAGGCCTCCTAAATACAGGAGGGACGCAGTTACACTCCTGGAGGCCCCCTCCCTGCAGATTGCAATTCCATCTCTAATCAAACACACCTGAATTACCTAATCAAAGCCTTTGGGCCATCCTCCAAAATAGCAGCCAGCTGTGTCGCAGTTAAACTCAAAATCATGAGGTAGCTGACAGATCACCAAAAAAATCTCAATGAGTCAAATTGGCTAACTCCATCAGTATAGACTAGACATTTGTTATTATTATGTTTAAATTCATTTTTGAAGTGACATTATTGCTGTCCCTGATTCAAGAGGGTGCAGATTTTCAGCCGCTTTTGCGCCTTAGACCCAGCGCCTTAGACCCAGCGCCTTAGACCCAGCGCCTTAGACCGCTCGGCCACGCTACCTTGTGAGGGCACCTTCCGTGGGCCATTTTCGCCAATTTTTTCTTTTAATGTCTCTCTTCTCCACAGTTAAATCCGTCGAAATTCTACGTGCCTTGAAGGAGCACCTCGACAGGTGGAAAGGCCTCCTAAATATAGGGGGGACGCAGTTACACTCCTGGAGGCCCCCCTCCCTGCAGATTGCAATTCCATCTCTAATCAAACACACCTGAATTACCTAATCAAAGCCTTTGGGCCATCCTCCAAAATGGCAGCCAGCTGTGTCGCAGTTAAACTCAAAATCATGAGGTAGCTGTCAGATCACCAAAAAAATCTCAATGAGTCAAATTGGCTAACTCCATCATTATAGACTAGACATTTGTTATTATTATGTTTAAATTCATTTTTGAAGTGACATTATTACCATCCCTGATTCAAGAGGGTGCAGATTTTCAGCCGCTTTTGCGCCTTTTCGGAGCACTCTTAAGGTGTCTGGCCCTCTTTAAAATCACTGCTGGCAGCGGTGGGATTCAAACCCACGCCCCCGAAGAGACTGGAGCCTAAATCCAGCGCCTTAGACCCCTCGGCCACGCTACCCTGACGTGGCTCGATTCGTGGGCCGTTTTCTGGCCATTTTTTTTTCATAAATAGATTAAACGTTGGGTGCAGACCTTCATCGTCAGGCTCTGAAGCACGCCGAGTTCGGCCAAGGAAAGCGAAAGCGGCAGGGTTTGGAAGAGACCGGGAGCAAGCAGTGTCACTTCTCCAGTGTTTTCGCTTAGGAATAGCAGCCACAAGTGCCTTCTAAGATGCTGTCTTGGCAGCGGTGGGATTCGAACCCACGCCCCCGAAGAGACTGGAGCCTTAATCCAGCGCCTTAGACCGCTCGGCCACGCTACCTTGTGAGGGCACCTTCCGTGGGACATTTTCGCCAATTTTTTCTTTTAATGTCTCTCTTCTCCACAGTTAAATCCGTCGAAATTCTACGTGCCTTGAAGGAGCACCTCGACAGGTGGAAAGGCCTCCTAAATACAGGAGGGACGCAGTTACACTCCTGGAGGCCCCCTCCCTGCAGATTGCAATTCCATCTCTAATCAAACACACCTGAATTACCTAATCAAAGCCTTTGGGCCATCCTCCAAAATGGCAGCCAGCTGTGTCGCAGTTAAACTCAAAATCATGAGGTAGCTGTCAGATCACCGAAAAAATCTAAATGAGTCAAATTGGCTAACTCCATCATTATAGACTACACATTTGTTATTATTATGTTTAAATTCATTTTTGAAGTGACATTATTGCTGTCCCTGATTCAAGAGGGTGCAGATTTCAGCCGCTTTTGCGCCTTAGACCCAGCGCCTTAGACCGCTCGGCCACGCTACCTTGTGAGGGCACCTTCCGTGGGCCATTTTCGCCAATTTTTTCTTTTAATGTCTCTCTTCTCCACAGTTAAATCCGTCGAAATTCTACGTGCCTTGAAGGAGCACCTCGACAGGTGGAAAGGCCTCCTAAATACAGGGGGGACGCAGTTACACTCCTGGAGGCCCCCCTCCCTGCAGATTGCAATTCCATCTCTAATCAAACACACCTGAATTACCTAATCAAAGCCTTTGGGCCATCCTCCAAAATGGCAGCCAGCTGTGTCGCAGTTAAACTCAAAATCATGAGGTAGCTGTCAGATCACCAAAAAAATCTCAATGAGTCAAATTGGCTAACTCCATCAGTATAGACTAGACATTTGTTATTATTATGTTTAAATTCATTTTTGAAGTGACATTATTGCTGTCCCTGATTCAAGAGGGTGCAGATTTTCAGCCGCTTTTGCGCCTTTTCGGAGCACATTTAAGGTGTCTGGCCCTCTTTAAAATCACTGCTGGCACCGGTGGGATTCGGACCCACGCCCCCGAAGAGACTGGAGCCTAAATCCAGCGTCTTAGACCCCTCGGCCACGCTACCCTGACGTGGCTCGATTCGTGGGCCGTTTTCTGGGCATTTTTTTTTTCATAAATAGATTAAACGTTGGGTGCGGACCTTCATCGTCAGGCTCTGAAGCACGCCGAGTTCGGCCAAGGAAAGCAAAAGCGGCAGGGTTTGGAAGAGACCGGGAGCAAGCAGTGTCACTTCTCCAGTGTTTTCGCTTAGGCATAGCAGCCACGAGTGCCTTCTAAAATGCTGTCTTGGCAGCGGTGGGATTCGAACCCACGCCCCCGGAAAGACTGGAGCCTTAATCCAGCGCCTTAGACCGCTCGGCCACGCTACCTTGTGAGGGCACCTTCCGTGGGCCATTTTCGCCAATTTTTTCTTTTAATGTCTCTCTTCTCCACAGTTAAATCCGTCGAAATTCTACGTGCCTTGAAGGAGCACCTCGACAGGTGGAAAGGCCTCCTAAATACAGGAGGGACGCAGTTACACTCCTGGAGGCCCCCTCCCTGCAGATTGCAATTCCATCTCTAATCAAACACACCTGAATTACCTAATCAAAGCCTTTGGGCCATCCTCCAAAATGGCAGCCAGCTGTGTCGCAGTTAAACTCAAAATCATGAGGTAGCTGACAGATCACCAAAAAAATCTCAATGAGTCAAATTGGCTAACTCCATCAGTATAGACTAGACATTTGTTATTATTATGTTTAAATTCATTTTTGAAGTGACATTATTGCTGTCCCTGATTCAAGAGGGTGCAGATTTTCAGCCGCTTTTGCGCCTTAGACCCAGCGCCTTAGACCCAGCGCCTTAGACCCAGCGCCTTAGACCGCTCGGCCACGCTACCTTGTGAGGGCACCTTCCGTGGGCCATTTTCGCCAATTTTTTCTTTTAATGTCTCTCTTCTCCACAGTTAAATCCGTCGAAATTCTACGTGCCTTGAAGGAGCACCTCGACAGGTGGAAAGGCCTCCTAAATATAGGGGGGACGCAGTTACACTCCTGGAGGCCCCCCTCCCTGCAGATTGCAATTCCATCTCTAATCAAACACACCTGAATTACCTAATCAAAGCCTTTGGGCCATCCTCCAAAATGGCAGCCAGCTGTGTCGCAGTTAAACTCAAAATCATGAGGTAGCTGTCAGATCACCAAAAAAATCTCAATGAGTCAAATTGGCTAACTCCATCATTATAGACTAGACATTTGTTATTATTATGTTTAAATTCATTTTTGAAGTGACATTATTACCATCCCTGATTCAAGAGGGTGCAGATTTTCAGCCGCTTTTGCGCCTTTTCGGAGCACTCTTAAGGTGTCTGGCCCTCTTTAAAATCACTGCTGGCAGCGGTGGGATTCAAACCCACGCCCCCGAAGAGACTGGAGCCTAAATCCAGCGCCTTAGACCCCTCGGCCACGCTACCCTGACGTGGCTCGATTCGTGGGCCGTTTTCTGGCCATTTTTTTTTCATAAATAGATTAAACGTTGGGTGCGGACCTTCATCGTCAGGCTCTGAAGCACGCCGAGTTCGGCCAAGGAAAGCAAAAGCGGCAGGGTTTGGAAGAGACCGGGAGCAAGCAGTGTCACTTCTCCAGTGTTTTCGCTTAGGAATAGCAGCCACAAGTGCCTTCTAAGATGCTGTCTTGGCAGCGGTGGGATTCGAACCCACGCCCCCGAAGAGACTGGAGCCTTAATCCAGCGCCTTAGACCGCTCGGCCACGCTACCTTGTGAGGGCACCTTCCGTGGGACATTTTCGCCAATTTTTTCTTTTAATGTCTCTCTTCTCCACAGTTAAATCCGTCGAAATTCTACGTGCCTTGAAGGAGCACCTCGACAGGTGGAAAGGCCTCCTAAATACAGGAGGGACGCAGTTACACTCCTGGAGGCCCCCTCCCTGCAGATTGCAATTCCATCTCTAATCAAACACACCTGAATTACCTAATCAAAGCCTTTGGGCCATCCTCCAAAATGGCAGCCAGCTGTGTCGCAGTTAAACTCAAAATCATGAGGTAGCTGTCAGATCACCGAAAAAATCTAAATGAGTCAAATTGGCTAACTCCATCATTATAGACTACACATTTGTTATTATTATGTTTAAATTCATTTTTGAAGTGACATTATTGCTGTCCCTGATTCAAGAGGGTGCAGATTTCAGCCGCTTTTGCGCCTTAGACCCAGCGCCTTAGACCGCTCGGCCACGCTACCTTGTGAGGGCACCTTCCGTGGGCCATTTTCGCCAATTTTTTCTTTTAATGTCTCTCTTCTCCACAGTTAAATCCGTCGAAATTCTACGTGCCTTGAAGGAGCACCTCGACAGGTGGAAAGGCCTCCTAAATACAGGGGGGACGCAGTTACACTCCTGGAGGCCCCCCTCCCTGCAGATTGCAATTCCATCTCTAATCAAACACACCTGAATTACCTAATCAAAGCCTTTGGGCCATCCTCCAAAATGGCAGCCAGCTGTGTCGCAGTTAAACTCAAAATCATGAGGTAGCTGTCAGATCACCAAAAAAATCTCAATGAGTCAAATTGGCTAACTCCATCAGTATAGACTAGACATTTGTTATTATTATGTTTAAATTCATTTTTGAAGTGACATTATTGCTGTCCCTGATTCAAGAGGGTGCAGATTTTCAGCCGCTTTTGCGCCTTTTCGGAGCACATTTAAGGTGTCTGGCCCTCTTTAAAATCACTGCTGGCACCGGTGGGATTCGGACCCACGCCCCCGAAGAGACTGGAGCCTAAATCCAGCGTCTTAGACCCCTCGGCCACGCTACCCTGACGTGGCTCGATTCGTGGGCCGTTTTCTGGGCATTTTTTTTTTCATAAATAGATTAAACGTTGGGTGCGGACCTTCATCGTCAGGCTCTGAAGCACGCCGAGTTCGGCCAAGGAAAGCAAAAGCGGCAGGGTTTGGAAGAGACCGGGAGCAAGCAGTGTCACTTCTCCAGTGTTTTCGCTTAGGCATAGCAGCCACGAGTGCCTTCTAAAATGCTGTCTTGGCAGCGGTGGGATTCGAACCCACGCCCCCGGAAAGACTGGAGCCTTAATCCAGCGCCTTAGACCGCTCGGCCACGCTACCTTGTGAGGGCACCTTCCGTGGGCCATTTTCGCCAATTTTTTCTTTTAATGTCTCTCTTCTCCACAGTTAAATCCGTCGAAATTCTACGTGCCTTGAAGGAGCACCTAATACAGGAGGGACGCAGTTACACTCCTGGAGGCCCCCTCCCTGCAGATTGCAATTCCATCTCTAATCAAACACACCTGAATTACCTAATCAAAGCCTTTGGGCCATCCTCCAAAATGGCAGCCAGCTGTGTCGCAGTTAAACTCAAAATCATGAGGTAGCTGACAGATCACCAAAAAAATCTCAATGAGTCAAATTGGCTAACTCCATCAGTATAGACTAGACATTTGTTATTATTATGTTTAAATTCATTTTTGAAGTGACATTATTGCTGTCCCTGATTCAAGAGGGTGCAGATTTTCAGCCGCTTTTGCGCCTTAGACCCAGCGCCTTAGACCCAGCGCCTTAGACCGCTCGGCCACGCTACCTTGTGAGGGCACCTTCCGTGGGCCATTTTCGCCAATTTTTTCTTTTAATGTCTCTCTTCTCCACAGTTAAATCCGTCGAAATTCTACGTGCCTTGAAGGAGCACCTCGACAGGTGGAAAGGCCTCCTAAATATAGGGGGGACGCAGTTACACTCCTGGAGGCCCCCCTCCCTGCAGATTGCAATTCCATCTCTAATCAAACACACCTGAATTACCTAATCAAAGCCTTTGGGCCATCCTCCAAAATGGCAGCCAGCTGTGTCGCAGTTAAACTCAAAATCATGAGGTAGCTGTCAGATCACCAAAAAAATCTCAATGAGTCAAATTGGCTAACTCCATCATTATAGACTAGACATTTGTTATTATTATGTTTAAATTCATTTTTGAAGTGACATTATTACCATCCCTGATTCAAGAGGGTGCAGATTTTCAGCCGCTTTTGCGCCTTTTCGGAGCACTCTTAAGGTGTCTGGCCCTCTTTAAAATCACTGCTGGCAGCGGTGGGATTCAAACCCACGCCCCCGAAGAGACTGGAGCCTAAATCCAGCGCCTTAGACCCCTCGGCCACGCTACCCTGACGTGGCTCGATTCGTGGGCCGTTTTCTGGCCATTTTTTTTTCATAAATAGATTAAACGTTGGGTGCGGACCTTCATCGTCAGGCTCTGAAGCACGCCGAGTTCGGCCAAGGAAAGCAAAAGCGGCAGGGTTTGGAAGAGACCGGGAGCAAGCAGTGTCACTTCTCCAGTGTTTTCGCTTAGGAATAGCAGCCACAAGTGCCTTCTAAGATGCTGTCTTGGCAGCGGTGGGATTCGAACCCACGCCCCCGAAGAGACTGGAGCCTTAATCCAGCGCCTTAGACCGCTCGGCCACGCTACCTTGTGAGGGCACCTTCCGTGGGACATTTTCGCCAATTTTTTCTTTTAATGTCTCTCTTCTCCACAGTTAAATCCGTCGAAATTCTACGTGCCTTGAAGGAGCACCTCGACAGGTGGAAAGGCCTCCTAAATACAGGAGGGACGCAGTTACACTCCTGGAGGCCCCCTCCCTGCAGATTGCAATTCCATCTCTAATCAAACACACCTGAATTATCTAATCAAAGCCTTTGGGCCATCCTCCAAAATGGCAGCCAGCTGTGTCGCAGTTAAACTCAAAATCATGAGGTAGCTGTCAGATCACCGAAAAAATCTAAATGAGTCAAATTGGCTAACTCCATCATTATAGACTACACATTTGTTATTATTATGTTTAAATTCATTTTTGAAGTGACATTATTGCTGTCCCTGATTCAAGAGGGTGCAGATTTCAGCCGCTTTTGCGCCTTAGACCCAGCGCCTTAGACCGCTCGGCCACGCTACCTTGTGAGGGCACCTTCCGTGGGCCATTTTCGCCAATTTTTTCTTTTAATGTCTCTCTTCTCCACAGTTAAATCCGTCGAAATTCTACGTGCCTTGAAGGAGCACCTCGACAGGTGGAAAGGCCTCCTAAATACAGGGGGGACGCAGTTACACTCCTGGAGGCCCCCCTCCCTGCAGATTGCAATTCCATCTCTAATCAAACACACCTGAATTACCTAATCAAAGCCTTTGGGCCATCCTCCAAAATGGCAGCCAGCTGTGTCGCAGTTAAACTCAAAATCATGAGGTAGCTGTCAGATCACCAAAAAAATCTCAATGAGTCAAATTGGCTAACTCCATCAGTATAGACTAGACATTTGTTATTATTATGTTTAAATTCATTTTTGAAGTGACATTATTGCTGTCCCTGATTCAAGAGGGTGCAGATTTTCAGCCGCTTTTGCGCCTTTTCGGAGCACATTTAAGGTGTCTGGCCCTCTTTAAAATCACTGCTGGCACCGGTGGGATTCGGACCCACGCCCCCGAAGAGACTGGAGCCTAAATCCAGCGTCTTAGACCCCTCGGCCACGCTACCCTGACGTGGCTCGATTCGTGGGCCGTTTTCTGGGCATTTTTTTTTTCATAAATAGATTAAACGTTGGGTGCGGACCTTCATCGTCAGGCTCTGAAGCACGCCGAGTTCGGCCAAGGAAAGCAAAAGCGGCAGGGTTTGGAAGAGACCGGGAGCAAGCAGTGTCACTTCTCCAGTGTTTTCGCTTAGGCATAGCAGCCACGAGTGCCTTCTAAAATGCTGTCTTGGCAGCGGTGGGATTCGAACCCACGCCCCCGGAAAGACTGGAGCCTTAATCCAGCGCCTTAGACCGCTCGGCCACGCTACCTTGTGAGGGCACCTTCCGTGGGCCATTTTCGCCAATTTTTTCTTTTAATGTCTCTCTTCTCCACAGTTAAATCCGTCGAAATTCTACGTGCCTTGAAGGAGCACCTAATACAGGAGGGACGCAGTTACACTCCTGGAGGCCCCCTCCCTGCAGATTGCAATTCCATCTCTAATCAAACACACCTGAATTACCTAATCAAAGCCTTTGGGCCATCCTCCAAAATGGCAGCCAGCTGTGTCGCAGTTAAACTCAAAATCATGAGGTAGCTGACAGATCACCAAAAAAATCTCAATGAGTCAAATTGGCTAACTCCATCAGTATAGACTAGACATTTGTTATTATTATGTTTAAATTCATTTTTGAAGTGACATTATTGCTGTCCCTGATTCAAGAGGGTGCAGATTTTCAGCCGCTTTTGCGCCTTAGACCCAGCGCCTTAGACCCAGCGCCTTAGACCGCTCGGCCACGCTACCTTGTGAGGGCACCTTCCGTGGGCCATTTTCGCCAATTTTTTCTTTTAATGTCTCTCTTCTCCACAGTTAAATCCGTCGAAATTCTACGTGCCTTGAAGGAGCACCTCGACAGGTGGAAAGGCCTCCTAAATACAGGGGGGACGCAGTTACACTCCTGGAGGCCCCCCTCCCTGCAGATTGCAATTCCATCTCTAATCAAACACACCTGAATTACCTAATCAAAGCCTTTGGGCCATCCTCCAAAATGGCAGCCAGCTGTGTCGCAGTTAAACTCAAAATCATGAGGTAGCTGTCAGATCACCAAAAAAATCTCAATGAGTCAAATTGGCTAACTCCATCAGTATAGACTAGACATTTGTTATTATTATGTTTAAATTCATTTTTGAAGTGACATTATTGCTGTCCCTGATTCAAGAGGGTGCAGATTTTCAGCCGCTTTTGCGCCTTTTCGGAGCACACTTAAGGTGTCTTGCCCTCTTTAAAATCACTGCTGGCACCGGTGGGATTCGGACCCACGCCCCCGAAGAGACTGGAGCCTAAATCCAGCGTCTTAGACCCCTCGGCCACGCTACCCTGACGTGGCTCGATTCGTGGGCCGTTTTCTGGGCATTTTTTTTTTCATAAATAGATTAAACGTTGGGTGCGGACCTTCATCGTCAGGCTCTGAAGCACGCCGAGTTCGGCCAAGGAAAGCAAAAGCGGCAAGGTTTGGAAGAGACCGGGAGCAAGCAGTGTCACTTCTCCAGTGTTTTCGCTTAGGAATAGCAGCCACGAGTGCCTTCTAAGATGCTGTCTTGGCAGCGGTGGGATTCGAACCCACGCCCCCGAAGAGACTGGAGCCTTAATCCAGCGCCTTAGACCGCTCGGCCACGCTACCTTGTGAGGGCACCTTCCGTGGGACATTTTCGCCAATTTTTTCTTTTAATGTCTCTCTTCTCCACAGTTAAATCCGTCGAAATTCTACGTGCCTTGAAGGAGCACCTCGACAGGTGGAAAGGCCTCCTAAATACAGGGGGGACGCAGTTACACTCCTGGAGGCCCCCTCCCTGCAGATTGCAATTCCATCTCTAATCAAACACACCTGAATTACCTAATCAAAGCCTTTGGGCCATCCTCCAAAATGGCAGCCAGCTGTGTCGCAGTTAAACTCAAAATCATGAGGTAGCTGTCAGATCACCGAAAAAATCTAAATGAGTCAAATTGGCTAACTCCATCATTATAGACTAGACATTTGTTATTATTATGTTTAAATTCATTTTTGAAGTGACATTATTGCTGTCCCTGATTCAAGAGGGTGCAGATTTCAGCCGCTTTTGCGCCTTAGACCGCTCGGCCACGCTACCTTGTGAGGGCACCTTCCGTGGGCCATTTTCGCCAATTTTTTTCTTTTAATGTCTCTCTTCTCCACAGTTAAATCCGTCGAAATTCTACGTGCCTTGAAGGAGCACCTCGACAGGTGGAAAGGCCTCCTAAATACAGGGGGGACGCAGTTACACTCCTGGAGGCCCCCCTCCCTGCAGATTGCAATTCCATCTCTAATCAAACACACCTGAATTACCTAATCAAAGCCTTTGGGCCATCCTCCAAAATGGCAGCCAGCTGTGTCGCAGTTAAACTCAAAATCATGAGGTAGCTGTCAGATCACCAAAAAAATCTCAATGAGTCAAATTGGCTAACTCCATCAGTATAGACTAGACATTTGTTATTATTATGTTTAAATTCATTTTTGAAGTGACATTATTGCTGTCCCTGATTCAAGAGGGTGCAGATTTTCAGCCGCTTTTGCGCCTTTTCGGAGCACACTTAAGGTGTCTTGCCCTCTTTAAAATCACTGCTGGCACCGGTGGGATTCGGACCCACGCCCCCGAAGAGACTGGAGCCTAAATCCAGCGTCTTAGACCCCTCGGCCACGCTACCCTGACGTGGCTCGATTCGTGGGCCGTTTTCTGGGCATTTTTTTTTTCATAAATAGATTAAACGTTGGGTGCGTACCTTCATCGTCAGGCTCTGAAGCACGCCGAGTTCGGCCAAGGAAAGCAAAAGCGGCAAGGTTTGGAAGAGACCGGGAGCAAGCAGTGTCACTTCTCCAGTGTTTTCGCTTAGGAATAGCAGCCACAAGTGCCTTCTAAGATGCTGTCTTGGCAGCGGTGGGATTCGAACCCACGCCCCCGAAGAGACTGGAGCCTTAATCCAGCGCCTTAGACCGCTCGGCCACGCTACCTTGTGAGGGCACCTTCCGTGGGACATTTTCGCCAATTTTTTCTTTTAATGTCTCTCTTCTCCACAGTTAAATCCGTCGAAATTCTACGTGCCTTGAAGGAGCACCTCGACAGGTGGAAAGGCCTCCTAAATACAGGGGGGACGCAGTTACACTCCTGGAGGCCCCCTCCCTGCAGATTGCAATTCCATCTCTAATCAAACACACCTGAATTACCTAATCAAAGCCTTTGGGCCATCCTCCAAAATGGCAGCCAGCTGTGTCGCAGTTAAACTCAAAATCATGAGGTAGCTGTCAGATCACCGAAAAAATCTAAATGAGTCAAATTGGCTAACTCCATCATTATAGACTAGACATTTGTTATTATTATGTTTAAATTCATTTTTGAAGTGACATTATTGCTGTCCCTGATTCAAGAGGGTGCAGATTTCAGCCGCTTTTGCGCCTTAGACCGCTCGGCCACGCTACCTTGTGAGGGCACCTTCCGTGGGCCATTTTCGCCAATTTTTTCTTTTAATGTCTCTCTTCTCCACAGTTAAATCCGTCGAAATTCTACGTGCCTTGAAGGAGCACCTCGACAGGTGGAAAGGCCTCCTAAATACAGGGGGGACGCAGTTACACTCCTGGAGGCCCCCCTCCCTGCAGATTGCAATTCCATCTCTAATCAAACACACCTGAATTACCTAATCAAAGCCTTTGGGCCATCCTCCAAAATGGCAGCCAGCTGTGTCGCAGTTAAACTCAAAATCATGAGGTAGCTGTCAGATCACCAAAAAAATCTCAATGAGTCAAATTGGCTAACTCCATCAGTATAGACTAGACATTTGTTATTATTATGTTTAAATTCATTTTTGAAGTGACATTATTGCTGTCCCTGATTCAAGAGGGTGCAGATTTTCAGCCGCTTTTGCGCCTTTTCGGAGCACACTTAAGGTGTCTGGCCCTCTTTAAAATCACTGCTGGCAGCGGTGGGATTCGGACCCACGCCCCCGAAGAGACTGGAGCCTAAATCCAGCGTCTTAAACCCCTCGGCCACGCTACCCTGACGTGGCTCGATTCGTGGGCCGTTTTCTGGGCATTTTTTTTTTCATAAATAGATTAAACGTTGGGTGCGGACCTTCATCGTCAGGCTCTGAAGCACGCCTTGTTCGGCCAAGGAAAGCAAAAGCGGCAGGGTTTGGAAGAGACCGGGAGCAAGCAGTGTCACTTCTCCAGTGTTTTCGCTTAGGCATAGCAGCCACGAGTGCCTTCTAAAATGCTGTCTTGGCAGCGGTGGGATTCGAACCCACGCCCCTGAAGAGACTGGAGCCTTAATCCAGCGCCTTAGACCGCTCGGCCACGCTACCTTGTGAGGGCACCTTCCGTGGGCCATTTTCGCCAATTTTTTCTTTTAATGTCTCTCTTCTCCACAGTTAAATCCGTCGAAATTCTACGTGCCTTGAAGGAGCACCTCGACAGGTGGAAAGGCCTCCTAAATACAGGGGGGACGCAGTTACACTCCTGGAGGCCCCCCTCCCTGCAGATTGCAATTCCATCTCTAATCAAACACACCTGAATTACCTAATCAAAGCCTTTGGGCCATCCTCCAAAATGGCAGCCAGCTGTGTTAAACTCAAAATCATGAGGTAGCTGTCAGATCACCCAAAAAATCTCAATGAGTCAAATTGGCTAACTCCATCATTATAGACTAGACATTTGTTATTATTATGTTTAAATTCATTTTTTAAGTGACATTATTACCGTCCCTGATTCAAGAGGGTGCAGATTTTCAGCCGCTTTTGCGCCTTTTCGGAGCACTCTTAAGGTGTCTGGCCCTCTTTAAAATCACTGCTGGCAGCGGTGGGATTCGGACCCACGCCCCCGAAGAGACTGGAGCCTAAATCCAGCGTCTTAGACCCCTCGGCCACGCTACCCTGACGTGGCTCGATTCGTGGGCCGTTTTCTGGGCATTTTTTTTTTCATAAATAGATTAAACGTTGGGTGCGGACTTTCAACGTCAGGCTCTGAAGCACGCCGAGTTCGGCCAAGGAAAGCAAAAGCGGCAGGGTTTGGAAGAGACCGGGAGCAAGCAGTGTCACTTCTCCAGTGTTTTCGCTTAGGCATAGCAGCCACGAGTGCCTTCTAAAATGCTGTCTTGGCAGCGGTGGGATTTGAACCCACGCCCCCGAAGAGACTGGAGCCTTAATCCAGCGCCTTAGACCGCTCGGCCACGCTACCTTGTGAGGGCACCTTCCGTGGGCCATTTTCGCCAATTTTTTCTTTTAATGTCTCTCTTCTCCACAGTTAAATCCGTCGAAATTCTACATGCCTTGAAGGAGCACCTCGACAGGTGGAAAGGCCTCCTAAATACAGGGGGGACGCAGTTACACTCCTGGAGGCCCCCCTCCCTGCAGATTGCAATTCCATCTCTAATCAAACACACCTGAATTACCTAATCAAAGCCTTTGGGCCATCCTCCAAAATGGCAGCCAGCTGTGTCGCAGTTAAACTCAAAATCAAGAGGTAGCTGTCAGATCACCAAAAAAATCTAAATGAGTCAAATTGGCTAACTCCATCATTATAGACTAGACATTTGTTATTATTATGTTTAAATACATTTTTGAAGTGACATTATTACTGTCCCTGATTCAAGAGGGTTCAGATTTTCAGCCGCTTTTGCGCCTTTTTGGAGCACTCTTAAGGTGTCTGGCCCTCTTTAAAATCACTGCTGGCAGCGGTGGGATTCGAACCCACGCCCCCGAAGAGACTGGAGCCTAAATCCAGCACCTTAGACCCCTCGGCCACGCTACCCTGACGTGGCTTGATACGTGGGCCGTTTTCTGGCCATTTTTTTTCCATAAATAGATTAAAGGTTGGGTGCGGACCTTCATCGCCAGGCTCTGAAGCACGCCGAGTTTGGCCAAGGAAAGCAAAAGCGGCAGGGTTTGGAAGAGACCGGGAGCAAGCAGTGTCACTTCTTCAGTGTTTTCGCTTAGGCATAGCAGCCACGAGTGCCTTCTAAAATGCTGTCTTGGCAGCGGTGGGATTCGAACCCACGCCCCCAAAGAGACTGGAGTCTTAATCCAGCGCCTTAGACCGCTCGGCCACGCTACCTTGTGAGGGCACCTTCCGTGGTCCATTTTCGCCAATTTTTTCTTTTAATGTCTCTCTTCTCCACAGTTAAATCCGTCGAAATTCTACGTGCCTTGAAGGAGCACCTCGACAGGTGGAAAGGCCTCCTAAATACAGGGGGGACGCAGTTACACTCCTGGAGGCCCCCCTCCCTGCAGATTGCAATTCCATCTCTAATCAAACACACCTGAATTACCTAATCAAAGCCTTTGGGCCATCCTCCAAAATGGCAGCCAGCTGTGTCGCAGTTAAACTCAAAATCATGAGGTAGCTGTCAGATCACCAAAAAAATCTAAATGAGTCAAATTGGCTAACTCCATCATTATAGACTAGACATTTGTTATTATTATGTTTAAATACATTTTTGAAGTGACATTATTACTGTCCCTGATTCAAGAGGGTTCAGATTTTCAGCCGCTTTTGCGCCTTTTTGGAGCACTCTTAAGGTGTCTGGCCCTCTTTAAAATCACTGCTGGCAGCGGTGGGATTCGAACCCACGCCCCCTAAGAGACTGGAGCCTAAATCCAGCACCTTAGACCCCTCGGCCACGCTACCCCGACGTGGTTCGATACGTGGGCCGTTTTCTGGAGCCTAAATCCAGCGCCTTAGACCCCTCGGCCACGCTACCCTGACGTGGCTCGATTCGTGGGCCGTTTTCTGGGCATTTTTTTTCCATAAATAGATTAAACGTTGGGTGCGGACTTTCATCGTCAGGCTCTGAAGCACGCCGAGTTCGGCCAAGGAAAGCAAAAGCGGCAGGGTTTGGAAGAGACCGGGAGCAAGCAGTGTCACTTCTCCAGTGTTTTCGCTTAGGCATAGCAGCCACGAGTGCCTTCTAAAATACTGTCTTGGCAGCGGTGGGATTCGAACCCACGCCCCCGAAGAGACTGGAGCCTTAATCCAGCGCCTTAGACCGCTCGGCCACGCTACCTTGGGAGGGCACCTTCCGTGGGCCATTTTCGCCAATTTTTTCTTTTAATGTCTCTCTTCTCCACAGTTAAATCCGTCGAAATTCTACGTGCCTTGAAGGAGCACCTCGACAGGTGGAAAGGCCTCCTAAATACAGGGGGGACGCAGTTGAATCAGTCCTCTTGAATCAGTCCCTGATTCAAGAGGGTGCAGATTTTCAGCCGCTTTTGCGCCTTTTTGGAGCACTCTTAAGGTGTCTGGCCCTCTTTAAAATCACTGCTGGCAGCGGTGGGATTCGAACCCACGCCCCCGAAGAGACTGGAGCCTAAATCCAGCACCTTAGACCCCTCGGCCACGCTACCCTGACGTGGCTTGATACGTGGGCCGTTTTCTGGCCATTTTTTTTCCATAAATAGATTAAAGGTTGGGTGCGGACCTTCATCGCCAGGCTCTGAAGCACGCCGAGTTTGGCCAAGGAAAGCAAAAGCGGCAGGGTTTGGAAGAGACCGGGAGCAAGCAGTGTCACTTCTTCAGTGTTTTCGCTTAGGCATAGCAGCCACGAGTGCCTTCTAAAATGCTGTCTTGGCAGCGGTGGGATTCGAACCCACGCCCCCAAAGAGACTGGAGTCTTAATCCAGCGCCTTAGACCGCTCGGCCACGCTACCTTGTGAGGGCACCTTCCGTGGTCCATTTTCGCCAATTTTTTCTTTTAATGTCTCTCTTCTCCACAGTTAAATCCGTCGAAATTCTACGTGCCTTGAAGGAGCACCTCGACAGGTGGAAAGGCCTCCTAAATACAGGGGGGACGCAGTTACACTCCTGGAGGCCCCCCTCCCTGCAGATTGCAATTCCATCTCTAATCAAACACACCTGAATTACCTAATCAAAGCCTTTGGGCCATCCTCCAAAATGGCAGCCAGCTGTGTCGCAGTTAAACTCAAAATCATGAGGTAGCTGTCAGATCACCAAAAAAATCTAAATGAGTCAAATTGGCTAACTCCATCATTATAGACTAGACATTTGTTATTATTATGTTTAAATACATTTTTGAAGTGACATTATTACTGTCCCTGATTCAAGAGGGTTCAGATTTTCAGCCGCTTTTGCGCCTTTTTGGAGCACTCTTAAGGTGTCTGGCCCTCTTTAAAATCACTGCTGGCAGCGGTGGGATTCGAACCCACGCCCCCTAAGAGACTGGAGCCTAAATCCAGCACCTTAGACCCCTCGGCCACGCTACCCCGACGTGGTTCGATACGTGGGCCGTTTTCTGGAGCCTAAATCCAGCGCCTTAGACCCCTCGGCCACGCTACCCTGACGTGGCTCGATTCGTGGGCCGTTTTCTGGGCATTTTTTTTCCATAAATAGATTAAACGTTGGGTGCGGACTTTCATCGTCAGGCTCTGAAGCACGCCGAGTTCGGCCAAGGAAAGCAAAAGCGGCAGGGTTTGGAAGAGACCGGGAGCAAGCAGTGTCACTTCTCCAGTGTTTTCGCTTAGGCATAGCAGCCACGAGTGCCTTCTAAAATACTGTCTTGGCAGCGGTGGGATTCGAACCCACGCCCCCGAAGAGACTGGAGCCTTAATCCAGCGCCTTAGACCGCTCGGCCACGCTACCTTGGGAGGGCACCTTCCGTGGGCCATTTTCGCCAATTTTTTCTTTTAATGTCTCTCTTCTCCACAGTTAAATCCGTCGAAATTCTACGTGCCTTGAAGGAGCACCTCGACAGGTGGAAAGGCCTCCTAAATACAGGGGGGACGCAGTTACACTCCTGGAGGCCCCCCTCCCTGCAGATTGCAATTCCATCTCTAATCAAACACACCTGAATTACCTAATCAAAGCCTTTGGGCCATCCTCCAAAATGGCAGCCAGCTGTGTCGCAGTTAAACTCAAAATCATGAGGTAGCTGTCAGATCACCAAAAAAATCTCAATGAGTCAAATTGGCTAACTCCATCATTATAGACTAGACATTTGTTATTATTATGTTTAAATTCATTTTTGAAGTGACATTATTACCGTCCCTGATTCAAGAGGGTGCAGATTTTCAGCCGCTTTTGCGCCTTTTCGGAGCACTCTTAAGGTGTCTGGCCCTCTTTAAAATCACTGCTGGCAGCGGTGGGATTCGAACCCACGCCCCCGAAGAGACTGGAGCCTAAATCCAGCGCCTTAGACCCCTCGGCCACGCTACCCTGACGTGGCTCGATTCGTGGGCCGTTTTCTGGCCATTTTTTTTTTCATAAATAGATTAAACGTTGGGTGCGGACCTTCATCGTCAGGCTCTGAAGCACGCCGAGTTCGGCCAAGGAAAGCAAAAGCGGCAGGGTTTGGAAGAGACCGGGAGCAAGCAGTGTCACTTCTCCAGTGTTTTCGCTTAGGCATAGCAGCCACGAGTGCCTTCTAAAATGCTGTCTTGGTCGCGCTGGGATTCGAACCCACGCCCCCGAAGAGACTGGAGCCTTAATCCAGCGCCTTAGACCGCTCGGCCACGCTACCTTGTGAGGGCACCTTCCGTGGGCCATTTTCGCCAATTTTTTCTTTTAATGTCTCTCTTCTCCACAGTTAAATCCGTCGAAATTCTACGTGCCTTGAAGGAGCACCTCGACAGGTGGAAAGGCCTCCTAAATACAGGGGGGACGCAGTTACACTCCTGGAGGCCCCCCTCCCTGCAGATTGCAATTCCATCTCTAATCAAACACACCTGAATTACCTAATCAAAGCCTTTGGGCCATCCTCCAAAATGGCAGCCAGCTGTGTCTCAGTTAAACTCAAAATTATGAGGTAGCTGTCAGATCACCAAAAAAATCTCAATGAGTCAAATTGGCTAACTCCATCATAATAGACTAGACATTTGTTATTATTATGTTTAAATTCATTTTTGAAGTGACATTATTGCTGTCCCTGATTCAAGAGGGTGCAGATTTTCAGCCGCTTTTGCACCTTTTCGGAGCACACTTAAGGTGTCTGGCCCTCTTTAAAATCACTGCTGGCAGCAGTGGGATTCGAACCCACGCCCCCGAAGAGACTGGAGCCTAAATCCAGCGCCTTAGACCCCTCGGCCACGCTACCCTGACGAGGCTCATTTCGTTGTCCGTTTTCTGGCCATTTTTTTTTTCATAAATAGATTAAACGTTGGGTGCGTACCTTCATCGTCAGGCTCTGAAGCACGCCGAGTTCGGCCAAGGAAAGCAAAAGCGGCAGGGTTTGGAAGAGACCGGGAGCAAGCAGTGTCACTTCTCCAGTGTTTTCGCTTAGGCATAGCAGCCACGAGTGCCTTCTAAAATGCTGTCTTGGCAGCGGTGGGATTCGAACCCACGCCCCCGAAGAGACTGGAGCCTTAATCCAGCGCCTTAGACCGCTCGGTCACGCTACCTTGTGAGGGCACCTTCCGTGGGCCATTTTCGCCAATTTTTTCTTTTAATGTCTCTCTTCTCCACAGTTAAATCCGTCGAAATTCTACGTGCCTTGAAGGAGCACCTCGACAGGTGGAAAGGCCTCCTAAATACAGGGGGGGCGCAGTTACACTCCTGGAGGCCCCCCTCCATGCAGATTGCAATTCCATCTCTAATCAAACACACCTGAATTACCTAATCAAAGCCTTTGGGCCATCCTCCAAAATGGCAGCCAGCTGTGTCGCAGGTAAACTCAAAATCATGAGGTAGCTGTCAGATCACCAAAAAAATCTCAATGAGTCAAATTGGCTAACTCCATCATTATAGACTAGACATTTGTTATTATTATGTTTAAATTCATTTTTGAAGTGACATTATTGCTGTCCCTGATTCAAGAGGGTGCAGATTTTCAGCCGCTTTTGCGCCTTTTCGGAGCACACTTAAGGTGTCTGGACCTCTTTAAAATCACTGCTGGCAGCGGTGGGATTCGAACCCACGCCCCCGAAGAGACTGAAGCCTAAATCCAGCACCTTAGACCCCTCGGCCACGCTACCCTGACGTGGCTCGATCGGTGGGCCGTTTTCTGGCCATTTTTTTTTCATGAATAGATTAAACGTTGGGTGCGTACCTTCATCGTCAGGCTCTGAAGCACGCCGAGTTCGGCCAAGGAAAGCAAAAGCGGCAGGGTTTGGAAGAGACCGGGAGCAAGCAGTGTCACTTCTCCAGTGTTTTCGCTTAGGCATAGCAGCCACGAGTGCCTTCTAAAATGCTGTCTTGGCAGCGGTGGGATTCGAACCCACGCCCCCGAAGAGACTGGAGCCTTAATCCAGCGCCTTAGACCGCTCGGCCACGCTACCTTGTGAGGGCACCTTCCGTGGGCCATTTTCGCCAATTTTTTCTTTTAATGTCTCTCTTCTCCACAGTTAAATCCGTCGAAATTCTACGTGCCTTGAAGGAGCACCTCGACAGGTGGAAAGGCCTCCTAAATACAGGGGGGGCGCAGTTACACTCCTGGAGGCCCCCCTCCATGCAGATTGCAATTCCATCTCTAATCAAACACACCTGAATTACCTAATCAAAGCCTTTGGGCCATCCTCCAAAATGGCAGCCAGCTGTGTCGCAGGTAAACTCAAAATCATGAGGTAGCTGTCAGATCACCAAAAAAATCTCAATGAGTCAAATTGGCTAACTCCATCATTATAGACTAGACATTTGTTATTATTATGTTTAAATTCATTTTTGAAGTGACATTATTGCTGTCCCTGATTCAAGAGGGTGCAGATTTTCAGCCGCTTTTGCGCCTTTTCGGAGCACACTTAAGGTGTCTGGACCTCTTTAAAATCACTGCTGGCAGCGGTGGGATTCGAACCCACGCCCCCGAAGAGACTGAAGCCTAAATCCAGCACCTTAGACCCCTCGGCCACGCTACCCTGACGTGGCTCGATCGGTGGGCCGTTTTCTGGCCATTTTTTTTTCATGAATAGATTAAACGTTGGGTGCGTACCTTCATCGTCAGGCTCTGAAGCACGCCGAGTTCGGCCAAGGAAAGCAAAAGCGGCAGGGTTTGGAAGAGACCG
>NW_026606583.1:605000-630000 GCF_029890125.1 Rhinichthys klamathensis goyatoka
TACGTGCCTTGAAGGAGCACCTCGACAGGTGGAAAGGCCTCCTAAATACAGGGGGGACCCAGTTACACTCCTGGAGGCCCCCCTCCCTGCAGATTGCAATTCCATCTCTAATCAAACACACCTGAATTACCTAATCAAAGCCTTTGGGCCATCCTCCAAAATGGCAGCCAGCTGTGTCGCAGTTAAACTCAAAATCATGAGGTAGCTGTCAGATCACCAAAAAAATCTCAATGAGTCAAATTGGCTAACTCCATCATTATAGACTAGACATTTGTTATTATTATGTTTAAATTCATTTTTGAAGTGACATTATTCTGCCCTACAAAGCAAAAAGGCAGTAACTACGCAGAGTGCAGAACAGAGAAAAATGACTTTAAAGTTATCCTGTCATCCAGCCTAAGTAGTTGTAGGTAGATTATTGGACATGTGGCTGTTTTGTTACTTTATATTAGCTTATTCTTTGTACATATCAATCCTCATATTTAATTTGATATTTTACCCCTATTTTGCAGTTAATGTATTCTTGCTTTGTATTACTTACCAAAAACGTGGCACCATACCAAGGAAAAAGGCAGTAACTACAGATTCTCCAAAAACTATTTTGCCACAACTTGGGCTCTGGGTGTATTAGATACACTGTATTTGAAATAATTGGAACCATTTGGACAACATTTTTTTTCAACATTTTTGTGTTGCGAAACAAGTGTTGCGGAGCGGGTGTGTTACGGATACGTGGTGTAAATTTTTAGTAATCAAAAATCATGTCTAATTAATTGAAATCATGAAACTTTTATTATAAACTATTATTAAACTTATACAATATTTTAAAAATATTCTATGAATATTAAAAATAAAATATATTAAAATTCTAATATATTATTAATTACATTTCTTTTAATCATATGAAATTAAACAGACATTTTTGGTCAAACAACATGCTGCACAATGAGCTTTACTGTTAAAATTAAAACATTGAATAAAAATTATGTTTTAATCTTAATTTATTTGTATTAGTGTTAGTTTTATTATTGCATTGAGACGTTTCTAAATTCTACTGTACAACAGTAATATATTTCTGTCAAGTTAAACCGAACTTTTATTTTGACGGGTTGCCGTGAAGACCTTTGAGTTTCTGTGTTTATGACATGACGATAGTTTTTCTCAAATGAAGCGGTTAAATGCTCACAAAGTGACTTTAAGAGCGGATCTAGAGTCTGGAGAGTAAGTTCATGCAGTCGTGTCCTCATATAGGCAAAAAACAGCTTGAGCGTCACATGTGCTTCAGCGCGCGCGTGTGTTAAATGAAACTGCGCGTCGACTGCACCATTTATTCACAGAACATGTAGGATTTGTATTTAAATAGTACTATTATTGCGGTTTAATATTCACACAGACGTCTATCACGATTTAATTTCAAGTGTCCTGAAATGCTATATCGCGAAAATCATAGTAGCCTAACCGCTAAAGTTACTACATGGAGCTCTTGCACCTTTTTTCTTTCTTTCTGGAATATATGTTTTTTTCATTCTTTCAGGGGAGGGGGGTAGTTTGGTAGGGGAACAATTAGGGGAAGTTGGAAGGGTGAAATCTCAAATGTTAAAAACGTCCCGCGAGGATGCCCAAAAATCAGCTGTGTGTTCACCATGGCAACAGTAACTACACTGCGCAGAAACACTGTTATTTTTTGTTAGGTAAAACATAACAAGAATACAGTAATGGATGTTACTGTACTCTTGCTTTGTTTTACTAGGGTTTTTTGCAGTTACTGTACAAACGACTACCATTTTTATCCAAAACGACACACATTTGAGATAAGATGTTTTGTCACATAACAAAGGATGCCTTGAATGTCATGAAAATGATAATAACTCATTTTTGACCAAAAATGCAGTTACTGCCTTTTTGCTTTGTAGGGCAGTATTGCTGTCCCTGATTCAAGAGGGTGCAGATTTTCAGCCGCTTTTGCGCCTTTTCGGAGCACACTTAAGGTGTCTGGCCCTCTTTAAAATCACTGCTGTTAGCAGTGGGATTCGAACCCACGCCCCCGAAGAGACTAGAGCCTAAATCCAGCGCCTTAGACCCCTCGGCCACGCTACCCTGACATGGCTCGTTTCGTGGGCCGTTTTCTGGCCATTTTTTTTTTCATAAATAGATTAAACGTTGGGTGCGGACCTTCATCGTCAGGCTCTGAAGCACGCCGAGTTCGGCCAAGGAAAGCAAAAGCGGCAGGGTTTGGAAGAGACCGGGAGCAAGCAGTGTCACTTCTCCAGTGTTTTCGCTTAGGCATAGCAGCCACGAGTGCCTTCTAAAATGCTGTCTTGGCAGCGGTGGGATTCGAACCCACGCCCCCAAAGAGACTGGAGCCTTAATCCAGCGCCTTAGACCGCTCGGCCACGCTACCTTGTGAGGGCACCTTCCGTGGGCCATTTTCGCCAATTTTTTCTTTTAATGTCTCTCTTCTCCACAGTTAAATCCGTCGAAATTCTACGTGCCTTGAAGGAGCACCTCGACAGGTGGAAAGGCCTCCTAAATACAGGGGGGACGCAGTTACACTCCTGGAGGCCCCCCTCCCTGCAGATTGCAATTCCATCTCTAATCAAACACACCTGAATTACCTAATCAAAGCCTTTGGGCCATCCTCCAAAATGGCAGCCAGCTGTGTCGCAGGTAAACTCAAAATCATGAGGTAGCTGTCAGATCACCAAAAAAATCTCAATGAGTCAAATTGGCTAACTCCATCATTATAGACTACACATTTGTTATTATTATGTTTAAATTCATTTTTGAAGTGACATTATTGCTGTCCCTGATTCAAGAGGGTGCAGATTTTCAGCCGCTTTTGCGCCTTTTCGGAGCACTCTTAAAGTGTCTGGCCCTCTTTAAAATCACTGCTGGCAGCGGTGGGATTCGAACCCACGCCCCCGAAGAGACTGGAGCCTAAATCCAGCGCCTTAGACCCCTCGGCCACGCTACCCTGACGTGGCTCGATTCGTGGGCCGTTTTCTGGCCATTTTTTTTTTCATAAATAGATTAAACGTTGGGTGCGGACCTTCATCGTCAGGTTCTGAAGCACGCCGAGTTTGGCCAAGGAAAGCAAAAGCGGCAGGGTTTGGAAGAGTCCGGGAGCAAGCAGTGTCACTTCTCCAGTGTTTTCGCTTAGGCATAGCAGCCACGAGTGCCTTCTAAAATGCTGTCTTGGCAGCGGTGGGATTCTAACCCACGGCCCCGGAGAGACTGGAGCCTTAATCCAGCGCCTTAGACCGCTCGGCCACGCTGCCTTGTGAGGGCACCTTCCGTGGGCCATTTTCGCCAATTTTTTCTTTTAATGTCTCTCTTCTCCACAGTTAAATCCGTCGAAATTCTACGTGCCTTGAAGGAGCACCTCGACAGGTGGAAAGGCCTCCTAAATAAAGGGGGGATGCAGTTACACTCCTGGAGGCCCCCCTCCCTGCAGATTGCAATTCCATCTCTAATCAAACACACCTGAATTACCTAATCAAAGCCTTTGGGCCATCCTCCAAAATGGCAGCCAGCTGTGTCGCAGTTAAACTCAAAATCATGAGGTAGCTGTCAGATCACCAAAAAAATCTCAATGAGTCAAATTGGCTAACTCCATCATTATAGACTAGACATTTGTTATTATTATGTTTAAATTCATTTTTGAAGTGACATTATTGCTGTCCCTGATTCAAGAGGGTGCAGATTTTCAGCCGCTTTTGCGCCTTTTCGGAGCACACTTAAGGTGTCTGGACCTCTTTAAAATCACTGCTGGCAGCGGTGGGATTCGAACCCACGCCCCCGAAGAGACTGGAGCCTAAATCCAGCGCCTTAGACCCCTCGGCCACGCTACCCTGATGTGGCTCGATTCGTGGGCCGTTTTCTGGCCATTTTTTTTTTCATAAATAGATTAAACGTTGGGTGCGGACCTTCATTGTCAGGCTCTGAAGCACGCCGAGTTCGGCCAAGGAAAGCAAAAGCGGCAGGGTTTGGAAGAGACCGGGAGCAAGCAGTGTCACTTCTCCAGTGTTTTCGCTTAGGCATAGCAGCCACGAGTGCCTTCTAAAATGCTGTCTTGGCAGCGGTGGGATTCGAACCCACGCCCCCGGAGAGACTGGAGCCTTAATCCAGCGCCTTGGACCGCTCGGCCACGCTACCTTGTGAGGGCACCTTCCGTGGGCCATTTTCGCCAATTTTTTCTTTTAATGTCTCTCTTCTCCACAGTTAAATCCGTCGAAATTCTACGTGAATTGAAGGAGCACCTCGACAGGTGGAAAGGCCTCCTAAAAACAGGGGGGACGCAGTTACACTCCTGGAGGCCCCCTCCCAGCAGATTGCAATTCCATCTCTAATCAAACACACCTGAATTACCTAATCAAAGCCTTTGGGCCATCCTCCAAAATGGCAGCCAGCTGTGTCGCAGTTAAACTCAAAATCATGAGGTAGCTGTCAGATCACCAAAAAAATCTCAATGAGTCAAATTGGCTAACTCCATCATTATAGACTAGACATTTGTTATTATTATGTTTAAATTCATTTTTGAAGTGACATTATTACCATCCCTGATTCAAGAAGGTGCAGATTTTCAGCCGCTTTTGCGCCTTTTCGGAGCACTCTTAAGGTGTCTGGCCCTCTTTAAAATCACTGCTGGCAGCGGTGGGATTCTAACCCACGACCCCGAAGAGACTGGAGCCTAAATCCAGCGCCTTAGACCCCTCGGCCACGCTACCCTGACGTGGATCGATTCGTGGGCCGTTTTCTGGCCATTTTTTTTTCATAAATATATTAAACGTTGGGTGCGGACCTTCATTGTCAGGCTCTGAAGCACGCCGAGTTCGGCCAAGGAAAGCAAAAGCGGCAGGGTTTGGAAGAGACCGGGAGCAAGCAGTGTCACTTCTCCAGTGTTTTCGCTTAGGCATAGCAGCCACGAGTGCCTTCTAAAATGCTGTCTTGGCAGCGGTGGGATTCGAACCCACGCCCCCGGAGAGACTGGAGCCTTAATCCAGCGCCTTAGACCGCTCGGCCACGCTACCTTGTGAGGGCACCTTCCGTGGGCCATTTTCGCCAATTTTTTCTTTTAATGTCTCTCTTCTCCACAGTTAAATCCGTCGAAATTCTACGTGAATTGAAGGAGCACCTCGACAGGTGGAAAGGCCTCCTAAATAAAGGGGGGACGCAGTTACACTCCTGGAGGCCCCCCTCCCTGCAGATTGCAATTCCATCTCTAATCAAACACACCTGAATTACCTAATCAAAGCCTTTGGGCCATCCTCCAAAATGGCAGCCAGCTGTGTCGCAGTTAAACTCAAAATCATGAGGTAGCTGTCAGATCACCAAAAAAATCTAAATGAGTCAAATTGGCTAACTCCATCATTATAGACTAGACATTTGTTATTATTATGTTTAAATTCATTTTTGAAGTGACATTATTGCTGTCCCTGATTCAAGAGGGTGCAGATTTTCAGCCGCTTTTGCGCCTTTTCGGAGCACACTTAAGGTGTCTGGACCTCTTTAAAATCACTGCTGGCAGCGGTGGGATTCGAACCCACGCCCCCGAAGAGACTGGAGCCTAAATCCAGCGCCTTAGACCCCTCGGCCACGCTACCCTGATGTGGCTCGATTCGTGGGCCGTTTTCTGGCCATTTTTTTTTTCATAAATAGATTAAACGTTGGGTGCGGACCTTCATTGTCAGGCTCTGAAGCACGCCGAGTTCGGCCAAGGAAAGCAAAAGCGGCAGGGTTTGGAAGAGACCGGGAGCAAGCAGTGTCACTTCTCCAGTGTTTTCGCTTAGGCATAGCAGCCACGAGTGCCTTCTAAAATGCTGTCTTGGCAGCGGTGGGATTCGAACCCACGCCCCCGGAGAGACTGGAGCCTTAATCCAGCGCCTTAGACCGCTCGGCCACGCTACCTTGTGAGGGCACCTTCCGTGGGCCATTTTCGACAATTTTTTCTTTTAATGTCTCTCTTCTCCACAGTTAAATCCGTCGAAATTCTACGTGAATTGAAGGAGCACCTCGACAGGTGGAAAGGCCTCCTAAAAACAGGGGGGACGCAGTTACACTCCTGGAGGCCCCCTCCCTGCAGATTGCAATTCCATCTCTAATCAAACACACCTGAATTACCTAATCAAAGCCTTTGGGCCATCCTCCAAAATGGCAGCCAGCTGTGTCGCAGTTAAACTCAAAATCATGAGGTAGCTGTCAGATCACCAAAAAAATCTCAATGAGTCAAATTGGCTAACTCCATCATTATAGACTAGACATTTGTTATTATTATGTTTAAATTCATTTTTGAAGTGACATTATTACCATCCCTGATTCAAGAAGGTGCAGATTTTCAGCCGCTTTTGCGCCTTTTCGGAGCACTCTTAAGGTGTCTGGCCCTCTTTAAAATCACTGCTGGCAGCGGTGGGATTCTAACCCACGACCCCGAAGAGACTGGAGCCTAAATCCAGCGCCTTAGACCCCTCGGCCACGCTACCCTGACGTGGATCGATTCGTGGGCCGTTTTCTGGGCATTTTTTTTTTCATAAATAGATTAAACGTTGGGTGCGGACCTTCATCGTCAGGCTCTGAAGCACGCCGAGCTCGGCCAAGGAAAGCAAAAGCGGCAGGGTTTGGAAGAGTCCGGGAGCAAGCAGTGTCACTTCTCCAGTGTTTTCGCTTAGGCATAGCAGCCACGAGTGCCTTCTAAAATGCTGTCTTGGCAGCGGTGGGATTCGAACCCACGCCCCCGAAGAGACTGGAGCCTTAATCCAGCGCCTTAGACCGCTCGGCCACGCTACCTTGTGAGGGCACCTTCCGTGGTCCATTTTCGCCAATTTTTTCTTTTAATGTCTCTCTTCTCCACAGTTAAATCCGTCGAAATTCTACGTGCCTTGAAGGAGCACCTCGACAGGTGGAAAGGCCTCCTAAATACAGGGGGGACGCAGTTACACTCCTGGAGGCCCCCTCCCTGCAGATTGCAATTCCATCTCTAATCAAACACACCTGAATTACCTAATCAAAGCCTTTGGGCCATCCTCCAAAATGGCAGCCAGCTGTGTCGCAGTTAAACTCAAAATCATGAGGTAGCTGTCAGATCACCGAAAAAATCTAAATGAGTCAAATTGGCTAACTCCATCATTATAGACTAGACATTTGTTATTATTATGTTTAAATTCATTTTTGAAGTGACATTATTGCTGTCCCTGATTCAAGAGGGTGCAGATTTTCAGCCGCTTTTGCGCCTTAGACCCAGCGCCTTAGACCCAGCGCCTTAGACCGCTAGGCCACGCTACCTTGTGAGGGCACCTTCCGTGGGCCATTTTCGCCAATTTTTTCTTTTAATGTCTCTCTTCTCCACAGTTAAATCCGTCGAAATTCTACGTGCCTTGAAGGAGCACCTCGACAGGTGGAAAGGCCTCCTAAATATAGGGGGGACGCAGTTACACTCCTGGAGGCCCCCCTCCCTGCAGATTGCAATTCCATCTCTAATCAAACACACCTGAATTACCTAATCAAAGCCTTTGGGCCATCCTCCAAAATGGCAGCCAGCTGTGTCGCAGTTAAACTCAAAATCATGAGGTAGCTGTCAGATCACCAAAAAAATCTCAATGAGTCAAATTGGCTAACTCCATCATTATAGACTAGACATTTGTTATTATTATGTTTAAATTCATTTTTGAAGTGACATTATTACCGTCCCTGATTCAAGAGGGTGCAGATTTTCAGCCGCTTTTGCGCCTTTTCGGAGCACTCTTAAGGTGTCTGGCCCTCTTTAAAATCACTGCTGGCAGCGGTGGGATTCAAACCCACGCCCCCGAAGAGACTGGAGCCTAAATCCAGCGCCTTAGACCCCTCGGCCACGCTACCCTGACGTGGCTCGATTCGTGGGCCGTATTCGCCAATTTTTTCTTTTAATGTCTCTCTTCTCCACAGTTAAATCCGTCGAAATTCTACGTGCCTTGAAGGAGCACCTCGACAGGTGGAAAGGCCTCCTAAATACAGGGGGGACGCAGTTACACTCCTGGAGGCCCCCTCCCTGCAGATTGCAATTCCATCTCTAATCAAACACACCTGAATTACCTAATCAAAGCTTTTGGGCCATCCTCCAAAATGGCAGCCAGCTGTGTCGCAGTTAAACTCAAAATCATGAGGTAGCTGTCAGATCACCAAAAAAATCTCAATGAGTCAAATTGGCTAACTCCATCAGTATAGACTAGACATTTGTTATTATAATGTTTAAATTCATTTTTGAAGTGACATTATTGCTGTCCCTGATTCAAGAGGGTGCAGATTTTCAGCCGCTTTTGCGCCTTTTCGGAGCACTCTTAAGGTGTCTGGCCCTCTTTAAAATCACTGCTGGCAGCGGTGGGATTCGAACCCACGCCCCCAAAGAGACTGGAGCCTAAATCCAGCGCCTTAGACCCCTCGGCCACGCTACCCTGACGTGGCTCGATACGTGGGCCGTTTTCTGGCCATTTTTTTTCATAAATAGATTAAACGTTGGGTGCGGACCTTCATCGTCAGGCTCTGAAGCACGCCGAGTTCGGCCAAGGAAAGCAAAAGCGGCAGGGTTTGGAAGAGACCGGGAGCAAGCAGTGTCACTTCTCCAGTGTTTTCGCTTAGGCATAGCAGCCACGAGTGCCTTCTAAAATGCTGTCTTGGCAGCGGTGGGATTCGAACACACGCCCCCGAAGAGACTGGAGCCTTAATCCAGCGCCTTAGACCGCTCGGCCACGCTACCTTGTGAGGGCACCTTCCGTGGGCCATTTTCGCCAATTTTTTCTTTTAATGTCTCTCTTCTCCACAGTTAAATCCGTCGAAATTCTACGTGCCTTGACGGAGCACCTCGACAGGTAGAAAGGCCTCCTAAATACAGGGGGGACGCAGTTACACTCCTGGAGGCCCCCCTCCCTGCAGATTGCAATTCCATCTCTAATCAAACACACCTGAATTACCTAATCAAAGCCTTTGGGCCAACCTCCAAAATGGCAGCCAGCTGTGTCGCAGTTAAACTCAAAATCATGAGGTAGCTGTCAGATCACCAAAAAAATCTCAATGAGTCAAATTGGCTAACTCCATCATTATAGACTAGACATTTGTTATTATTATGTTTAAATTCATTTTTGAAGTGACATTATTGCTGTCCCTGATTCAAGAGGGTGCAGATTTTCAGCCGCTTTTGCGCCTTTTCGGAGCACACTTACGGTGTCTGGCCCTCTTTAAAATCACTGCTGGCAGCGGTGGGATTCAAACCCACGCCCCCGAAGAGACTGGAGCCTAAATCCAGCGCCTTAGACCCCTCGGCCACGCTACCCTGACGTGGCTCGATTCGTGGGCCGTATTCGCCAATTTTTTCTTTTAATGTCTCTCTTCTCCACAGTTAAATCCGTCGAAATTCTACGTGCCTTGAAGGAGCACCTCGACAGGTGGAAAGGCCTCCTAAATACAGGGGGGACGCAGTTACACTCCTGGAGGCCCCCTCCCTGCAGATTGCAATTCCATCTCTAATCAAACACACCTGAATTACCTAATCAAAGCTTTTGGGCCATCCTCCAAAATGGCAGCCAGCTGTGTCGCAGTTAAACTCAAAATCATGAGGTAGCTGTCAGATCACCAAAAAAATCTCAATGAGTCAAATTGGCTAACTCCATCAGTATAGACTAGACATTTGTTATTATAATGTTTAAATTCATTTTTGAAGTGACATTATTGCTGTCCCTGATTCAAGAGGGTGCAGATTTTCAGCCGCTTTTGCGCCTTTTCGGAGCACTCTTAAGGTGTCTGGCCCTCTTTAAAATCACTGCTGGCAGCGGTGGGATTCGAACCCACGCCCCCAAAGAGACTGGAGCCTAAATCCAGCGCCTTAGACCCCTCGGCCACGCTACCCTGACGTGGCTCGATACGTGGGCCGTTTTCTGGCCATTTTTTTTCATAAATAGATTAAACGTTGGGTGCGGACCTTCATCGTCAGGCTCTGAAGCACGCCGAGTTCGGCCAAGGAAAGCAAAAGCGGCAGGGTTTGGAAGAGACCGGGAGCAAGCAGTGTCACTTCTCCAGTGTTTTCGCTTAGGCATAGCAGCCACGAGTGCCTTCTAAAATGCTGTCTTGGCAGCGGTGGGATTCGAACACACGCCCCCGAAGAGACTGGAGCCTTAATCCAGCGCCTTAGACCGCTCGGCCACGCTACCTTGTGAGGGCACCTTCCGTGGGCCATTTTCGCCAATTTTTTCTTTTAATGTCTCTCTTCTCCACAGTTAAATCCGTCGAAATTCTACGTGCCTTGACGGAGCACCTCGACAGGTGGAAAGGCCTCCTAAATACAGGGGGGACGCAGTTACACTCCTGGAGGCCCCCCTCCCTGCAGATTGCAATTCCATCTCTAATCAAACACACCTGAATTACCTAATCAAAGCCTTTGGGCCAACCTCCAAAATGGCAGCCAGCTGTGTCGCAGTTAAACTCAAAATCATGAGGTAGCTGTCAGATCACCAAAAAAATCTCAATGAGTCAAATTGGCTAACTCCATCATTATAGACTAGACATTTGTTATTATTATGTTTAAATTCATTTTTGAAGTGACATTATTACCGTCCCTGATTCAAGAGGGTGCAGATTTTCAGCCGCTTTTGCGCCTTTTCGGAGCACTCTTAAGGTGTCTGGCCCTCTTTAAAATCACTGCTGGCAGCGGTGGGATTCGAACCCACACTCCCGAAGAGACTGGAGCCTAAATCCAGCGCCTTAGACCCCTCGGCCAGCGGTGGGATTCGAACCCACGCCTCCGAAGAGACTGGAGCCTTAATCCAGCGCCTTAGACCGCTCGGCCACGCTACCTTGTGAGGGCACCTTCCGTGGGCCATTTTCGCCAATTTTTCCTTTTAATGTTTCTCTTCTCCACAGTTAAATCCGTCGAAATTCTACGTGCCTTGAAGGAGCACCTCGACAGGTGGAAAGGCCTCCTAAATACAGGGGGGACGCAGTTACACTCCTGGAGGCCCCCCTCCCTGCAGATTGCAATTCCATCTCTAATCAAACACACCTGAATTACCTAATCAAAGCCTTTGGGCCATCCTCCAAAATGGCAGCCAGCTGTGTCGCAGTTAAACTCAAAATCATGAGGTAGCTGTCAGATCACCAAAAAAATCTCAATGAGTCAAATTGGCTAACTCCATCATTATAGACTAGACATTTGTTATTATTATGTTTAAATTCATTTTTGAAGTGACATTATTACCATCCCTGATTCAAGAAGGTGCAGATTTTCAGCCGCTTTTGCGCCTTTTCGGAGCACTCTTAAGGTGTCTGGCCCTCTTTAAAATCACTGCTGGCAGCGGTGGGATTCTAACCCACGACCCCGAAGAGACTGGAGCCTAAATCCAGCGCCTTAGACCCCTCGGCCACGCTACCCTGACGTGGATCGATTCGTGGGCCGTTTTCTGGGCATTTTTTTTTTCACAAATAGATTAAACGTTGGGTGCGGACCTTCATCGTCAGGCTCTGAAGCACGCCGAGTTCGGCCAAGGAAAGCAAAAGCGGCAGGGTTTGGAAGAGTCCGGGAGCAAGCAGTGTCACTTCTCCAGTGTTTTCGCTTAGGCATAGCAGCCACGAGTGCCTTCTAAAATGCTGTCTTGGCAGCGGTGGGATTCGAACCCACGCCCCCGAAGAGACTGGAGCCTTAATCCAGCGCCTTAGACCGCTCGGCCACGCTACCTTGTGAGGGCACCTTCCGTGGTCCATTTTCGCCAATTTTTTCTTTTAATGTCTCTCTTCTCCACAGTTAAATCCGTCGAAATTCTACGTGCCTTGAAGGAGCACCTCGACAGGTGGAAAGGCCTCCTAAATATAGGGGGGACGCAGTTACACTCCTGGAGGCCCCCCTCCCTGCAGATTGCAATTCCATCTCTAATCAAACACACCTGAATTACCTAATCAAAGCCTTTGGGCCATCCTCCAAAATGGCAGCCAGCTGTGTCGCAGTTAAACTCAAAATCATGAGGTAGCTGTCAGATCACCAAAAAAATCTCAATGAGTCAAATTGGCTAACTCCATCATTATAGACTAGACATTTGTTATTATTATGTTTAAATTCATTTTTGAAGTGACATTATTACCGTCCCTGATTCAAGAGGGTGCAGATTTTCAGCCGCTTTTGCGCCTTTTCGGAGCACTCTTAAGGTGTCTGGCCCTCTTTAAAATCACTGCTGGCAGCGGTGGGATTCAAACCCACGCCCCCGAAGAGACTGGAGCCTAAATCCAGCGCCTTAGACCCCTCCGCCACGCTACCCTGACGTGGCTCGATTCGTGGGCCGTATTCGCCAATTTTTTCTTTTAATGTCTCTCTTCTCCACAGTTAAATCCGTCGAAATTCTACGTGCCTTGAAGGAGCACCTCGACAGGTGGAAAGGCCTCCTAAATACAGGGGGGACGCAGTTACACTCCTGGAGGCCCCCTCCCTGCAGATTGCAATTCCATCTCTAATCAAACACACCTGAATTACCTAATCAAAGCTTTTGGGCCATCCTCCAAAATGGCAGCCAGCTGTGTCGCAGTTAAACTCAAAATCATGAGGTAGCTGTCAGATCACCAAAAAAATCTCAATGAGTCAAATTGGCTAACTCCATCAGTATAGACTAGACATTTGTTATTATAATGTTTAAATTCATTTTTGAAGTGACATTATTGCTGTCCCTGATTCAAGAGGGTGCAGATTTTCAGCCGCTTTTGCGCCTTTTCGGAGCACTCTTAAGGTGTCTGGCCCTCTTTAAAATCACTGCTGGCAGCGGTGGGATTCGAACCCACGCCCCCAAAGAGACTGGAGCCTAAATCCAGCGCCTTAGACCCCTCGGCCACGCTACCCTGACGTGGCTCGATACGTGGGCCGTTTTCTGGCCATTTTTTTTCATAAATAGATTAAACGTTGGGTGCGGACCTTCATCGTCAGGCTCTGAAGCACGCCGAGTTCGGCCAAGGAAAGCAAAAGCGGCAGGGTTTGGAAGAGACCGGGAGCAAGCAGTGTCACTTCTCCAGTGTTTTCGCTTAGGCATAGCAGCCACGAGTGCCTTCTAAAATGCTGTCTTGGCAGCGGTGGGATTCGAACACACGCCCCCGAAGAGACTGGAGCCTTAATCCAGCGCCTTAGACCGCTCGGCCACGCTACCTTGTGAGGGCACCTTCCGTGGGCCATTTTCGCCAATTTTTTCTTTTAATGTCTCTCTTCTCCACAGTTAAATCCGTCGAAATTCTACGTGCCTTGACGGAGCACCTCGACAGGTGGAAAGGCCTCCTAAATACAGGGGGGACGCAGTTACACTCCTGGAGGCCCCCCTCCCTGCAGATTGCAATTCCATCTCTAATCAAACACACCTGAATTACCTAATCAAAGCCTTTGGGCCAACCTCCAAAATGGCAGCCAGCTGTGTCGCAGTTAAACTCAAAATCATGAGGTAGCTGTCAGATCACCAAAAAAATCTCAATGAGTCAAATTGGCTAACTCCATCATTATAGACTAGACATTTGTTATTATTATGTTTAAATTCATTTTTGAAGTGACATTATTGCTGTCCCTGATTCAAGAGGGTGCAGATTTTCAGCCGCTTTTGCGCCTTTTCGGAGCACACTTACGGTGTCTGGCCCTCTTTAAAATCACTGCTGGCAGCGGTGGGATTCAAACCCACGCCCCCGAAGAGACTGGAGCCTAAATCCAGCGCCTTAGACCCCTCGGCCACGCTACCCTGACGTGGCTCGATTCGTGGGCCGTATTCGCCAATTTTTTCTTTTAATGTCTCTCTTCTCCACAGTTAAATCCGTCGAAATTCTACGTGCCTTGAAGGAGCACCTCGACAGGTGGAAAGGCCTCCTAAATACAGGGGGGACGCAGTTACACTCCTGGAGGCCCCCTCCCTGCAGATTGCAATTCCATCTCTAATCAAACACACCTGAATTACCTAATCAAAGCTTTTGGGCCATCCTCCAAAATGGCAGCCAGCTGTGTCGCAGTTAAACTCAAAATCATGAGGTAGCTGTCAGATCACCAAAAAAATCTCAATGAGTCAAATTGGCTAACTCCATCAGTATAGACTAGACATTTGTTATTATAATGTTTAAATTCATTTTTGAAGTGACATTATTGCTGTCCCTGATTCAAGAGGGTGCAGATTTTCAGCCGCTTTTGCGCCTTTTCGGAGCACTCTTAAGGTGTCTGGCCCTCTTTAAAATCACTGCTGGCAGCGGTGGGATTCGAACCCACACCCCCAAAGAGACTGGAGCCTAAATCCAGCGCCTTAGACCCCTCGGCCACGCTACCCTGACGTGGCTCGATACGTGGGCCGTTTTCTGGCCATTTTTTTTCATAAATAGATTAAACGTTGGGTGCGGACCTTCATCGTTAGGCTCTGAAGCACGCCGAGTTCGGCCAAGGAAAGCAAAAGCGGCAGGGTTTGGAAGAGACCGGGAGCAAGCAGTGTCACTTCTCCAGTGTTTTCGCTTAGGCATAGCAGCCACGAGTGCCTTCTAAAATGCTGTCTTGGCAGCGGTGGGATTCGAACACACGCCCCCGAAGAGACTGGAGCCTTAATCCAGCGCCTTAGACCGCTCGGCCACGCTACCTTGTGAGGGCACCTTCCGTGGGCCATTTTCGCCAATTTTTTCTTTTAATGTCTCTCTTCTCCACAGTTAAATCCGTCGAAATTCTACGTGCCTTGACGGAGCACCTCGACAGGTGGAAAGGCCTCCTAAATACAGGGGGGACGCAGTTACACTCCTGGAGGCCCCCCTCCCTGCAGATTGCAATTCCATCTCTAATCAAACACACCTGAATTACCTAATCAAAGCCTTTGGGCCAACCTCCAAAATGGCAGCCAGCTGTGTCGCAGTTAAACTCAAAATCATGAGGTAGCTGTCAGATCACCAAAAAAATCTCAATGAGTCAAATTGGCTAACTCCATCATTATAGACTAGACATTTGTTATTATTATGTTTAAATTCATTTTTGAAGTGACATTATTACCGTCCCTGATTCAAGAGGGTGCAGATTTTCAGCCGCTTTTGCGCCTTTTCGGAGCACTCTTAAGGTGTCTGGCCCTCTTTAAAATCACTGCTGGCAGCGGTGGGATTCGAACCCACACTCCCGAAGAGACTGGAGCCTAAATCCAGCGCCTTAGACCCCTCGGCCAGCGGTGGGATTCGAACCCACGCCTCCGAAGAGACTGGAGCCTTAATCCAGCGCCTTAGACCGCTCGGCCACGCTACCTTGTGAGGGCACCTTCCGTGGGCCATTTTCGCCAATTTTTCCTTTTAATGTTTCTCTTCTCCACAGTTAAATCCGTCGAAATTCTACGTGCCTTGAAGGAGCACCTCGACAGGTGGAAAGGCCTCCTAAATACAGGGGGGACGCAGTTACACTCCTGGAGGCCCCCCTCCCTGCAGATTGCAATTCCATCTCTAATCAAACACACCTGAATTACCTAATCAAAGCCTTTGGGCCATCCTCCAAAATGGCAGCCAGCTGTGTCGCAGTTAAACTCAAAATCATGAGGTAGCTGTCAGATCACCAAAAAAATCTCAATGAGTCAAATTGGCTAACTCCATCATTATAGACTAGACATTTGTTATTATTATGTTTAAATTCATTTTTGAAGTGACATTATTACCATCCCTGATTCAAGAAGGTGCAGATTTTCAGCCGCTTTTGCGCCTTTTCGGAGCACTCTTAAGGTGTCTGGCCCTCTTTAAAATCACTGCTGGCAGCGGTGGGATTCTAACCCACGACCCCGAAGAGACTGGAGCCTAAATCCAGCGCCTTAGACCCCTCGGCCACGCTACCCTGACGTGGCTCGATACGTGGGCCGTTTTCTGGCCATTTTTTTTCATAAATAGATTAAACGTTGGGTGCGGACCTTCATCGTCAGGCTCTGAAGCACGCCGAGTTCGGCCAAGGAAAGCAAAAGCGGCAGGGTTTGGAAGAGACCGGGAGCAAGCAGTGTCACTTCTCCAGTGTTTTCGCTTAGGCATAGCAGCCACGAGTGCCTTCTAAAATGCTGTCTTGGCAGCGGTGGGATTCGAACCCACGCCCCCGAAGAGACTGGAGCCTTAATCCAGCGCCTTAGACCGCTCGGCCACGCTACCTTGTGAGGGCACCTTCCGTGGTCCATTTTCGCCAATTTTTTCTTTTAATGTCTCTCTTCTCCACAGTTAAATCCGTCGAAATTCTACATGCCTTGAAGGAGCACCTCGACAGGTGGAAAGGCCTCCTAAATACAGGGGGGACGCAGTTACACTCCTGGAGGCCCCCCTCCCTGCAGATTGCAATTCCATCTCTAATCAAACACACCTGAATTACCTAATCAAAGCCTTTGGGCCATCCTCCAAAATGGCAGCCAGCTGTGTCGCAGTTAAACTCAAAATCATGAGGTAGCTGTCAGATCACCAAAAAAATCTCAATGAGTCAAATTGGCTAACTCCATAATTATAGACTAGACATTTGTTATTATTATGTTTAAATTCATTTTTGAAGTGACATTATTACCGTCCCTGATTCAAGAGGGTGCAGATTTTCAGCCGCTTTTGCGCCTTTTCGGAGCACTCTTAAGGTGTCTGGCCCTCTTTAAAATCACTGCTGGCAGCGGTGGGATTCGAACCCACGCCCCCGAAAAGACTGGAGCCTTAATACAGCGCCTTAGACCCCTCGGCCACTCTACCCTGACGTGGCTCGATTCGTGGGCCGTTTTCGCCAACTTTTTCTTTTAATGTCTCTCTTCTCCACAGTTAAATCCGTCGAAATTCTACGTGCCTTGAAGGAGCACCTCGACAGGTGGAAAGGCCTCCTAAATACAGGGGGGACGCAGTTACACTCCTGGAGGCCCCCTCCCTGCAGATTGCAATTCCATCTCTAATCAAACACACCTGAATTACCTAATCAAAGCCTTTGGGCCATCCTCCAAAATGGCAGCCAGCTGTGTCGCAGTTAAACTCAAAATCATGAGGTAGCTGTCAGATCACCAAAAAAATCTCAATGAGTCAAATTGGCTAACTCCATCATTATAGACTAGACATTTGTTATTATTATGTTTAAATTCATTTTTGAAGTGACATTATTACCGTCCCTGATTCAAGAGGGTGCAGATTTTCAGCCGCTTTTGCGCCTTTTCGGAGCACTCTTAAGGTGTCTGGCCCTCTTTAAAATTACTGCTGGCAGCGGTGGGATTCGAACCCACGCCCCCGAAAAGACTGGAGCCTTAATACAGCGCCTTAGACCCCTCGGCCACTCTACCCTGACGTGGCTCGATTCGTGGGCCGTTTTCGCCAACTTTTTCTTTTAATGTCTCTCTTCTCCACAGTTAAATCCGTCGAAATTCTACGTGCCTTGAAGGAGCACCTCGACAGGTGGAAAGGCCTCCTAAATACAGGGGGGACGCAGTTACACTCCTGGAGGCCCCCTCCCTGCAGATTGCAATTCCATCTCTAATCAAACACACCTGAATTACCTAATCAAAGCTTTTGGGCCATCCTCCAAAATGGCAGCCAGCTGTGTCGCAGTTAAACTCAAAATCATGAGGTAGCTGTCAGATCACCAAAAAAATCTCAATGAGTCAAATTGGCTAACTCCATCAGTATAGACTAGACATTTGTTATTATAATGTTTAAATTCATTTTTGAAGTGACATTATTGCTGTCCCTGATTCAAGAGGGTGCAGATTTTCAGCCGCTTTTGCGCCTTTTCGGAGCACTCTTAAGGTGTCTGGCCCTCTTTAAAATCACTGCTGGCAGCGGTGGGATTCGAACCCACGCCCCCAAAGAGACTGGAGCCTAAATCCAGCGCCTTAGACCCCTCGGCCACGCTACCCTGACGTGGCTCGATACGTGGGCCGTTTTCTGGCCATTTTTTTTCATAAATAGATTAAACGTTGGGTGCGGACCTTCATCGTCAGGCTCTGAAGCACGCCGAGTTCGGCCAAGGAAAGCAAAAGCGGCAGGGTTTGGAAGAGACCGGGAGCAAGCAGTGTCACTTCTCCAGTGTTTTCGCTTAGGCATAGCAGCCACGAGTGCCTTCTAAAATGCTGTCTTGGCAGCGGTGGGATTCGAACACACGCCCCCGAAGAGACTGGAGCCTTAATCCAGCGCCTTAGACCGCTCGGCCACGCTACCTTGTGAGGGCACCTTCCGTGGGCCATTTTCGCCAATTTTTTCTTTTAATGTCTCTCTTCTCCACAGTTAAATCCGTCGAAATTCTACGTGCCTTGACGGAGCACCTCGACAGGTGGAAAGGCCTCCTAAATACAGGGGGGACGCAGTTACACTCCTGGAGGCCCCCCTCCCTGCAGATTGCAATTCCATCTCTAATCAAACACACCTGAATTACCTAATCAAAGCCTTTGGGCCAACCTCCAAAATGGCAGCCAGCTGTGTCGCAGTTAAACTCAAAATCATGAGGTAGCTGTCAGATCACCAAAAAAATCTCAATGAGTCAAATTGGCTAACTCCATCATTATAGACTAGACATTTGTTATTATTATGTTTAAATTCATTTTTGAAGTGACATTATTGCTGTCCCTGATTCAAGAGGGTGCAGATTTTCAGCCGCTTTTGCGCCTTTTCGGAGCACACTTACGGTGTCTGGCCCTCTTTAAAATCACTGCTGGCAGCGGTGGGATTCAAACCCACGCCCCCGAAGAGACTGGAGCCTAAATCCAGCGCCTTAGACCCCTCGGCCACGCTACCCTGACGTGGCTCGATTCGTGGGCCGTATTCGCCAATTTTTTCTTTTAATGTCTCTCTTCTCCACAGTTAAATCCGTCGAAATTCTACGTGCCTTGAAGGAGCACCTCGACAGGTGGAAAGGCCTCCTAAATACAGGGGGGACGCAGTTACACTCCTGGAGGCCCCCTCCCTGCAGATTGCAATTCCATCTCTAATCAAACACACCTGAATTACCTAATCAAAGCTTTTGGGCCATCCTCCAAAATGGCAGCCAGCTGTGTCGCAGTTAAACTCAAAATCATGAGGTAGCTGTCAGATCACCAAAAAAATCTCAATGAGTCAAATTGGCTAACTCCATCAGTATAGACTAGACATTTGTTATTATAATGTTTAAATTCATTTTTGAAGTGACATTATTGCTGTCCCTGATTCAAGAGGGTGCAGATTTTCAGCCGCTTTTGCGCCTTTTCGGAGCACTCTTAACCCTTTAAGTGTCACCCCCCTTTTTTTGAATATACATGAAAATGCACATTTCTAACTTAAATGGTTGTAATTCAAGAATGCTTTGGAATATAGACGTAAGATTGGTCTTGTTTTAAAGAAGACATTTGGCAGATTTTTGTAGAAGTGAAATAAATTAAGAAAGTGAAACAGAAAAAAAGTTATAGAAGTTTGAGTTTATGAAAATGTACAATGTAAAAAAAAAAAATTATTCATATTTTATATAAAATACATATTTTCAAAACCTGGGCGACTCTAAAACTGCAAAAAAATCAAAGCCAAAAATCTGAACAAGTTGTGTTTCAAATTTTAGGTTGATATCTCAAAAAATGAGCTTTCAGTAAGATTTTGTTTGGGCGCAGTACCAAACTTTTTCACTAGATGACAACCAGACTCCATTACTGCCCATATAAGGGCGCCTCCATTTCCATATGTGTTTTGAGTGATATGAACCATTATTTCCACAATTTTCATACAATTTATGAAGTAGACATCCTATTCAGAAGTAATATGAGAAGTTTGGCAGATTTTGATATGATTTCAACCTCTAAGAAACATAAAAAGAACACGCATGTGCGTTTTAGCTTCCTGCCACATCATATAATTTTTTTCTTTATATAAAAAAAAAAATTCAGACTTTTTTTTTTAAATAATTGAATGGATGCTATCTTTTGAACTCTTGGCATGAAAACAAACTGAGATTTCTACCCTTCTTTCATGATTTTTCATGTTCATCATTATTTCAAAATAAAGGTCTAAGAGTATGAAAATATTATTGTTGCAAATTGATAAATTACGGCTCCTCTGTAATTTATTTTGAAAATCAATCACCAAATATGGAAACTAGAGATTGTAAGCTTTCAAATGATATATAGTTTGTCAAGATTAGTTTAGGTTTAGTATAGGATATTACTGTTTTAAAAATGTAAAGGATTTGGGCCCACCGGTGGGCCCGTGACACTTAAGGGGTTAAGGTGTCTGGCCCTCTTTAAAATCACTGCTGGCAGCGGTGGGATTCGAACCCACACCCCCAAAGAGACTGGAGCCTAAATCCAGCGCCTTAGACCCCTCGGCCACGCTACCCTGACGTGGCTCGATACGTGGGCCGTTTTCTGGCCATTTTTTTTCATAAATAGATTAAACGTTGGGTGCGGACCTTCATCGTTAGGCTCTGAAGCACGCCGAGTTCGGCCAAGGAAAGCAAAAGCGGCAGGGTTTGGAAGAGACCGGGAGCAAGCAGTGTCACTTCTCCAGTGTTTTCGCTTAGGCATAGCAGCCACGAGTGCCTTCTAAAATGCTGTCTTGGCAGCGGTGGGATTCGAACACACGCCCCCGAAGAGACTGGAGCCTTAATCCAGCGCCTTAGACCGCTCGGCCACGCTACCTTGTGAGGGCACCTTCCGTGGGCCATTTTCGCCAATTTTTTCTTTTAATGTCTCTCTTCTCCACAGTTAAATCCGTCGAAATTCTACGTGCCTTGACGGAGCACCTCGACAGGTGGAAAGGCCTCCTAAATACAGGGGGGACGCAGTTACACTCCTGGAGGCCCCCCTCCCTGCAGATTGCAATTCCATCTCTAATCAAACACACCTGAATTACCTAATCAAAGCCTTTGGGCCAACCTCCAAAATGGCAGCCAGCTGTGTCGCAGTTAAACTCAAAATCATGAGGTAGCTGTCAGATCACCAAAAAAATCTCAATGAGTCAAATTGGCTAACTCCATCATTATAGACTAGACATTTGTTATTATTATGTTTAAATTCATTTTTGAAGTGACATTATTACCGTCCCTGATTCAAGAGGGTGCAGATTTTCAGCCGCTTTTGCGCCTTTTCGGAGCACTCTTAAGGTGTCTGGCCCTCTTTAAAATCACTGCTGGCAGCGGTGGGATTCGAACCCACACTCCCGAAGAGACTGGAGCCTAAATCCAGCGCCTTAGACCCCTCGGCCAGCGGTGGGATTCGAACCCACGCCTCCGAAGAGACTGGAGCCTTAATCCAGCGCCTTAGACCGCTCGGCCACGCTACCTTGTGAGGGCACCTTCCGTGGGCCATTTTCGCCAATTTTTCCTTTTAATGTTTCTCTTCTCCACAGTTAAATCCGTCGAAATTCTACGTGCCTTGAAGGAGCACCTCGACAGGTGGAAAGGCCTCCTAAATACAGGGGGGACGCAGTTACACTCCTGGAGGCCCCCCTCCCTGCAGATTGCAATTCCATCTCTAATCAAACACACCTGAATTACCTAATCAAAGCCTTTGGGCCATCCTCCAAAATGGCAGCCAGCTGTGTCGCAGTTAAACTCAAAATCATGAGGTAGCTGTCAGATCACCAAAAAAATCTCAATGAGTCAAATTGGCTAACTCCATCATTATAGACTAGACATTTGTTATTATTATGTTTAAATTCATTTTTGAAGTGACATTATTACCATCCCTGATTCAAGAAGGTGCAGATTTTCAGCCGCTTTTGCGCCTTTTCGGAGCACTCTTAAGGTGTCTGGCCCTCTTTAAAATCACTGCTGGCAGCGGTGGGATTCTAACCCACGACCCCGAAGAGACTGGAGCCTAAATCCAGCGCCTTAGACCCCTCGGCCACGCTACCCTGACGTGGCTCGATACGTGGGCCGTTTTCTGGCCATTTTTTTTCATAAATAGATTAAACGTTGGGTGCGGACCTTCATCGTCAGGCTCTGAAGCACGCCGAGTTCGGCCAAGGAAAGCAAAAGCGGCAGGGTTTGGAAGAGACCGGGAGCAAGCAGTGTCACTTCTCCAGTGTTTTCGCTTAGGCATAGCAGCCACGAGTGCCTTCTAAAATGCTGTCTTGGCAGCGGTGGGATTCGAACCCACGCCCCCGAAGAGACTGGAGCCTTAATCCAGCGCCTTAGACCGCTCGGCCACGCTACCTTGTGAGGGCACCTTCCGTGGTCCATTTTCGCCAATTTTTTCTTTTAATGTCTCTCTTCTCCACAGTTAAATCCGTCGAAATTCTACATGCCTTGAAGGAGCACCTCGACAGGTGGAAAGGCCTCCTAAATACAGGGGGGACGCAGTTACACTCCTGGAGGCCCCCCTCCCTGCAGATTGCAATTCCATCTCTAATCAAACACACCTGAATTACCTAATCAAAGCCTTTGGGCCATCCTCCAAAATGGCAGCCAGCTGTGTCGCAGTTAAACTCAAAATCATGAGGTAGCTGTCAGATCACCAAAAAAATCTCAATGAGTCAAATTGGCTAACTCCATAATTATAGACTAGACATTTGTTATTATTATGTTTAAATTCATTTTTGAAGTGACATTATTACCGTCCCTGATTCAAGAGGGTGCAGATTTTCAGCCGCTTTTGCGCCTTTTCGGAGCACTCTTAAGGTGTCTGGCCCTCTTTAAAATCACTGCTGGCAGCGGTGGGATTCGAACCCACGCCCCCGAAAAGACTGGAGCCTTAATACAGCGCCTTAGACCCCTCGGCCACTCTACCCTGACGTGGCTCGATTCGTGGGCCGTTTTCGCCAACTTTTTCTTTTAATGTCTCTCTTCTCCACAGTTAAATCCGTCGAAATTCTACGTGCCTTGAAGGAGCACCTCGACAGGTGGAAAGGCCTCCTAAATACAGGGGGGACGCAGTTACACTCCTGGAGGCCCCCTCCCTGCAGATTGCAATTCCATCTCTAATCAAACACACCTGAATTACCTAATCAAAGCCTTTGGGCCATCCTCCAAAATGGCAGCCAGCTGTGTCGCAGTTAAACTCAAAATCATGAGGTAGCTGTCAGATCACCAAAAAAATCTCAATGAGTCAAATTGGCTAACTCCATCATTATAGACTAGACATTTGTTATTATTATGTTTAAATTCATTTTTGAAGTGACATTATTACCGTCCCTGATTCAAGAGGGTGCAGATTTTCAGCCGCTTTTGCGCCTTTTCGGAGCACTCTTAAGGTGTCTGGCCCTCTTTAAAATTACTGCTGGCAGCGGTGGGATTCGAACCCACGCCCCCGAAAAGACTGGAGCCTTAATACAGCGCCTTAGACCCCTCGGCCACTCTACCCTGACGTGGCTCGATTCGTGGGCCGTTTTCGCCAACTTTTTCTTTTAATGTCTCTCTTCTCCACAGTTAAATCCGTCGAAATTCTACGTGCCTTGAAGGAGCACCTCGACAGGTGGAAAGGCCTCCTAAATACAGGGGGGACGCAGTTACACTCCTGGAGGCCCCCCTCCCTGCAGATTGCAATTCCATCTCTAATCAAACACACTTGAATTACCTAATCAAAGCCTTTGGGCCATCCTCCAAAATGGCAGCCAGCTGTGTCGCAGTTAAACTCAAAATCATGAGGTAGCTGTCAGATCACCAAAAAAATCTCAATGAGTCAAATTGGCTAACTCCATCATTATAGACTAGACATTTGTTATTATTATGTTTAAATTCATTTTTGAAGTGACATTATTGCTGTCCCTGATTCAAGAGGGTGCAGATTTTCAGCCGCTTTTGCGCCTTTTCGGAGCACACTTACGGTGTCTGGCCCTCTTTAAAATCACTGCTGGCAGCAGTGGGATTCGAACCCACGCCCCAAAAAAGAGACTGGAGCCTAAATCCAGCGCCTTAGACCCCTCGGCCATGCTACCCTGACGAGGTTCGTTTCGTGGGCCTTTTTCTGGCCATTTTTTTTTTCATAAATAGATTAAACGTTGGGTGCGTACCTTCATCGTCAGGCTCTGAAGCACGCCGAGTTCGGCCAAGGAAAGCAAAAGCGGCAGGGTTTGGAAGAGACCGGGAGCAAGCAGTGTCACTTCTTCAGTGTTTTCGCTTAGGCATAGCAGCCACAAGTGCCTTCTAAAATGCTGTCTTGGCAGCGGTGGGATTCGAACCCACGCCCCCGAAGAGACTGGAGCCTTCATCCAGCGCCTTAGACCGCTCGGCCACGCTACCTTGTGAGGGCACCTTCCGTGGGCCATTTTCGCCAATTTTTTCTTTTAATGTTTCTCTTCTCCACAGTTAAATCCGTCGAAATTCTACGTGCCTTGAAGGAGCACCTCGACAGGTGGAAAGGCCTCCTAAATACAGGGGGGACGCAGTTACACTCCTGGAGGCCCCCTCCCTGCAGATTGCAATTCCATCTCTAATCAAACACACCTGAATTACCTAATCAAAGCCTTTGGGCCATCCTCCAAAATGGCAGCCAGCTGTGTCGCAGTTAAACTCAAAATCATGAGGTAGCTGTCAGATCACCAAAAAAATCTAAATGAGTCAAATTGGCTAACTCCATCATTATAGACTAGACATTTGTTATTATTATGTTTAAATTCATTTTTGAAGTGACATTATTGCTGTCCCTGATTCAAGAGGGTGCAGATTTTCAACCGCTTTTGCGCCTTAGACCCAGCGCCTTAGACCGCTCGGCTACGCTACCTTGTGAGGGCACCTTCCGTGGGCCATTTTCGCCAATTTTTTCTTTTAATGTCTCTCTTCTCCACAGTTAAATCCGTCGAAATTCTACGTGCCTTGAAGGAGCACCTCGACAGGTGGAAAGGCCTCCTAAATAAAGGGGGGATGCAGTTACACTCCTGGAGGCCCCCCTCCCTGCAGATTGCAATTCCATCTCTAATCAAACACACCTGAATTACCTAATCAAAGCTAGAGCTGTCACGATATCTACTTTTTGTTGTGCGATATATTGCACCAAAATTAATTGCGATAAACGATATTATTGTAATTTTCAGACCATTTTATGCCACTGATTACATAATGACAATATAATAGCATAATAATGCAAGTACACTGTTTCAAAGAACAAAGAACATTTTATTCTTATTCTATTCAATATTT